>NC_092195.1:21198773-21358773 GCF_043641665.1 Enoplosus armatus
AGGGAATAATGCCTGCAATGTCCTACTTGGTGTGTATTCATCCTGCCGTTGGCACCACGCCTCACATTGTGCCGCCCTGAGAGAGCAGATTTAAAGACCTCAGAGGAATGTGTTGGACTCAGCCAGAACAGCCTCAGGGTGCTGCTGCAGCTCATTTGCACTGATCTCACACTGTAAATGGCGACATGATGAAAGACGTGATGGAGCTGGGCTTCTGGAAAATGGCAGAACAGAGGTGGCTGGTCAAAGAGCATATCCAATATAGATCAGTATATGCATAATACATTCATGCATGTATCTACAGACTTCTTCTGAAGACTTTTCTTTATTCCACAATGACCCCTCAAAGAGGTACTGGACATATAAAACAAAAACATACAAATGAGTAAACAAGCAGACTCTGGGTACTTTAAAGTAACAATTATTAGGATTGATATCTCTTGTTCTTAGCGTTGAATATTTTTTTTACTGATCCTGCTGATGCTGGTAATAATGACTCAACAAAGTCAAATTTAAACACAGTAACAGTTGTGGACAAACGCCACTCTCATCATAAACACAATTCTCTGTGCTTATGTTGTATGTAAAATGTTTAATAACTCCCTTTATTTAGCATTTATAAACAGAATATAGACATTTAATAAAGGGTTTATAAAACAATATAATGGTGTTATAATCATACATAAGGACATTGGTGTGTATCATTCTTTAAGGTATTTGTCAACAACTCCTCCAATCAACTCCTCCTATGAAGACGTATTTTATATTATCACAATTGTGTTAAATACATTAATAAACACTTATATCTGTGTAAAACCGGTGTTTATTAAGCGGTTATTACGTTTCTATATAATGCTTATAAAATGCTACATAGAGGTTTAAGTAGAGTGTTTCACTTATTGTTCTTTCCATGAGAAGAGGTGTAAATAATTGTAATCAAAAAATCTTTTAAAAAATAGATAGAGATTGTTCAAAGTTTATTGTAAGTGGACATTTCAACCGTTTGGCTCATCATTAAAAAACTGTGTTGTCAGTTGAAAAGAAAAGTGTTTTTCGTTGTTAGTTCCAAAAGGAGCAGAGAAATGCATGAAAAGAGTTTGTTTTTTAAAGGAGTTTTACCTTTAATTCCTGATTAAGTAGCTTCAAGTTGCGAAAAATCATCTTATATGTTATCACATATATAACCTTGATCATCTTCTTTCAGCTATTCATTGAAGCTAAATTATGTTATGGGTCAAATATTCAAATATTCATATTCCAAAACTCCATCTTGAGAAATTTGGTGTCTTTGGAAACTTTGGAAAGTTGAGTTTGAATGAAACAGAATGAGGCAAGCATGTAGTTATCATTCATTTATTGATTAAGAAGTTAATATATTCTTTCATAAATTAGTGCAGTTGTTTTCACGACTTTACAATCACAGACATACATAATTCAAAATAATCATAATAATAAACTACAGCACAAGCTATTTGCATAATGTCATTTAATCACAAAGTTTCCTTCAATAGCACTTATTTTAAATGATAAACAGAATTGTGACATCTTTTGCACACACACACACACACACACACACACACACACACACAGTACAATAACTGAAATTAATCTAGAGGTACTTTTCTGTCGTTCTGTTCAATCTAACTCACACATGTACACAATAAATAGGATAATAAATACAATAATTTACACCTATTCAAAAGATTAAATATCAGCCATGTTTGCCGCAGTTACTGATTAGTGTTAGATTAGAGTCAAATTGAATTTTCATAATTTAAACATACACGTGATAAAGTGGATAAGTAAAATAATGCAATGAAATAATAAATATATCTTTGTATTCTACAGTTAGCCTGTGAGTCTGTCAATCATGACATGCTGATGTAGCTGTGTTATGTTGCTCTTTAGAGAAGCACGGCAGCTATGATAGCTGCTGTGACCGATATTAGACTGATTCTGTTGTTGGCTGCAGCAGCTGTTGCAGTGTTGGTTCCTGCTCCTGTTCCTGCTCCTGCTCCTTGACCTGCTCCTGCTCCTGCTCCTGTTCCTGCTCCTTGACCTGCTCCTGCTCCTTGACCTGTTCCTGCTCCTGCTCCTTGACCTGCTCCTGCTCCTGTTCCTGCTCCTTGACCTGCTCCTGCTCCTGCTCCTTGACCTGCTCCTGCTCCTTGACCTGCTCCTGTTCCTGCTCCTGTTCCTGCTCCTGCTCCTTCTCCTGTTCCTTCTCCTGCTCCTTGACCTGCTCCTGCTCCTTGACCTGCTCCTGTTCCTGCTCCTGCTCCTGCTCCTGCTCCAGCTCCTGCTCCAGCTGTTGCTGCGTTGCCAGATGGATCTCTTGACACGGCCACCTCTGCTGCTGATGTTGCTGCTGAAGCAGCTGTTATTGCCGCCTCTGTTGTTGATGCCATTACTGCTGAAAGTTCTGCTGTGTTTTGTGCTGTTGTTGCTGATGATGCCTCTGCTGCTGTTTCTGCTGTTGCTGTGGCTGCCATTGCTGTTGCATGTGCAATCTCTGCCACCAGTTGTGCCTCTGTTATTGATGCACGCTCTGCTGCTGTTGCCCCTGTGGCGCCTGATAATATTCCCTGTAATTCTTCTGCTGCTTCTGCAGATTCTGTGGCCGCTGTTTTGGAGGCTTTTGCAACTGCTGACATTGTTTCAGGTGTTGCTTTTGCAGATGCTGCCATTGTTGCTGCTGTTGCTGCTGTTTTAGCTGCTTTTGCTGATTTTAGTGCTGATGCTGCCAATTGGGCTGCTCGTCGTGATGTTGGGGTTGATGATGCTGATTCTACTGCTTGTCTTGCTGCTTGCGATGCTGCTTCTGCTGCTGCTGCTGCTTTTCTTGCTGCATCTGCCGCCACTTCTACGGGGGCTGCCCCTGCCTCAACTAATATGGCAGCTCTAGCTGCTAATTTTGAAGCTTTTGCTGCATTTTTTGCTGCTGCGGATGCTGTTGGTCCAGCAGCTGATGCTGCTGCTGCGGCTGCTGCAGCAGCTGCAGCTGTTGCTGCTGTTGTCGACCCAACCACTTCTGATTGCATTGCTTTAGCCGCTTCTGGTGCTGCTGCATTACCATTTGGTGTTTTGGCCATTGTTGTTTTTATGGTGGTTGGTCTTGGCGTTACATTTGGGGCTGTCTCTTGCGATGCCTTTGGCAGTGCACCTTCTGCTGCTTTTGCTGCTGCTGTTGCCGCTTTTGCTGCCGCTTTTGCTGTTGATGTCATCATTTTTGTGCTGTCTGCTGCAGCTTCTGCAGCTGTTTCTGCTGTAATTGCTGTTGCTTCTGCCATATCTGCCACTGTTTCCGCTATGTCTATTGCGGAACGTTCTTCTTCTGTCATTTCTGCTGCTTCTTCTACTGTGACTGCTGACAATGTTTCTGATGCTCCTTCTGCTGCTTCTGCCACTGCTTTTGCAGCTTCTGCAGTTGCTGTAATTGCTTCAGGTGTTGCTGTTCCTGAAGCTGCCTTTGTTGCTGCCGTTGCTGCTTTTCTTGCCGCCATTGCTGCTTTTGATGATGCTTCTGCTATTTGTGCAGCTACATCTGCTGTTGATGCTGGTGCTGTTAATTCTGCTTGTATTGCCGCTAGTGCTGCTGCTTCTGCTGCGTCTGCTGCGTTTCTGGCTGCTTTTGCTGCCAATGTTACTGTTGCTTCTCCCGCTGCTACTAACATGGCAGTTCTAGCTGCTACTTGTGCAGCTTTTACAGCAGTTTCTACTTCTTTGGATGTAGTTAATCCAGCGGCTGTTGAGGCTGCTACCGCTGTTGCTGCTGCTGCTGCTGCTGTGGATGATGTCACTGCTGCTGCAGTTTGCTCTGTGGCTGCTGGTGCTTCAGTAGGTTGTGGCACTGTGGATGACTTGATGCCAGCAATTGGGAGTGCGGCTTCTGCTGCTGTTGCTGCTGATGCTGCGGCTTTTGCTGCTACCTTTGCTGCAGCTGCCATCATTGCTGCCAACTCCTGTGTTGTTGCAGTTCCAGTTGCTGTTGATGCTGTCAATGCTGTTGCCTCTGCCATTTCTGCCACTGCTTGTGCTGCTGATATCGATAAACGTGTTGCTGCTTCTTTTGGCCCACTGGCAGATGATAATTCTGTTTTTAATATTTCTGCTGCATCTATTGATTTTTCAGCCACAGTGTCTGCAGCTTCTACAGCTTCTGCAATTGCTGTTGGTTTACCCGAGGCTGCCATTTTTGCTGCTGTTGCTGCTTTTTCAGCGGCCTCTGCTGCTATCGATGCTGCATTTGCTAGTCGTGCAACTGCTTCTGCTTTTGATGCTGGTACAGTTGTTGCTTCTAGTGCTGCTGCTCCTGCTGCTACTTTGGCGGCTTTGGCAGCTTTTGTTGCTGCTGCTGCTGCCAATGTTGCTAGTGCTTCTCCTGTTGCCACTAATGTGGCAGCTCTGGCTGCTTCTCTTGCAGCTTCTATTGCTCTTTCTGCAGCTGGAGATGTTGTTGCTCCAGCAGCAGTTGAAGTGGCTGCTGCTGCTGCTGCTGCTGTTGCTGTTGCTGCAGCTGTTGCTGCTGTGGCAGTTGCTGCTGCTGTGGTTGTTGGTGTAGGTTTTTGAGGCGCTTCGGCAGTAGCAGCAGCTGTTGCTACTTTTCCTGCAGCTGCAGCTGCCAGTGCTGCTTTTGTTGCATCCTTAGCTATTTCAGCTGCTTGTGCCGCATAATCAGCTTTCATTTCTTCAGTTGTTGCTGTGGCAGCAGCTGCTGCGGCTTCCGCAGCTTGTTTTGCTTTAGTTGCTGTTGCTGCAGCCATTTCTGCTGCTGTTTCTGCTGCTGCAATTGATAATTGCGTTACTGCTGTTTCTGGGTTTGCTCCAGTTGTTGGTTCTTTGGCTGCTTCCAATGCTGCTTGTATTGCTGCTAGAGCTCTTTGTGCATCTTCTGCTGCCTCTTCTGCCTCTTCTGCAGCGGCCTCTGCAGTATCTGCTGTCATTGCAGATGCAGCCATTTCTGCTGCCTCTGCTGCTTTATCTGCGGCAAATGATGCATTTGCTGATGCTTCTGCAATTTTTTCTGCTACTTCTGCTATTGATGCTGGTGCTGTTTCAGCTGCTTGTTTTGCTGCATTTGCTGCTGTTTTGGCTGCTTCTGTTGCTTTTTTTGCTAGTTCTGCTGCCACTATTGGTGATAGCGACCCACTTAGTACTGCTGCTGAAGCTAGGGCTGCTTCTTGTGCAGCAGCAGTAGCAGCTTCTGCAGCAGCTGCTGCCGCTACAGAGGTGGGGCCAGTAGTGACTGCTGCTGCTGTTGCAGCTGTTGCTGCTGCTGTTGCTGCGACTGCTGCTGCTGCTGCTGTTGCTGCTGCTGTCGTGCTTGCTGCGGTTTCTTTTGGTGATGATCCTGCTGTTGTTGTTGGTACAGCTGTGGTTGTTGTTGTTGTAGGTTTTTCAGGCGCTTTGGCAGTAGCAGCAGCTGTTGCTACTTTTCCTGCAGCTGCAGCTGCCAGTGCTGCTTTTGTTGCATCCTTAGCTAATTCAGCTGCTTGTGCCGCATTATCAGCTTTCATTTCTTCAGTTGTTGCTGTGGCAGCAGCTGCTGCGGCTTCCGCAGCTTGTTTTGCTTTAGTTGCTGTTGCTGCAGCCATTTCTGCTGCTGTTTCTGCTGCTGCAATTGATAATTGTGTTACTGCTGTTTCTGGGTTTGCTCCAGTTGTTGGTTCTTTGGCTGCTTCCAATGCTGCTTGTATTGCTGCTAGAGCTCTTTGTGCATCTTCTGCTGCCTCTTCTGCCTCTTCTGCAGCGGCCTCTGCAGTTTCTGCTGTCATTGCAGATGCAGCCATTTCTGCTGCCTCTGCTGCTTTATCTGCGGCAAATGATGCATTTGCTGATGCTTCTGCGATTTTTTCTGCTACTTCTGCTATTGATGCTGGTGCTGTTTCAGCTGCTTGTTTTGCTGCATTTGCTGCTGTTTTGGCTGCTTCTGTTGCTTTTTTTGCTAGTTCTGCTGCCACTATTGGTGATAGCGACCCACTTAGTACTGCTGCTGAAGCTAGGGCTGCTTCTTGTGCAGCAGCAGTAGCAGCTTCTGCAGCAGCTGCTGCCGCTACAGAGGTGGGGCCAGTAGTGACTGCTGCTGCTGTTGCAGCTGTTGCTGCTGCTGTTGCTGCGACTGCTGCTGCTGCTGCTGTTGCTGCTGCTGTCGTGCTTGCTGCGGTTTCTTTTGGTGATGATCCTGCTGTTGTTGTTGGTACAGCTGTGGTTGTTGTTGTTGTAGGTTTTTCAGGCGCTTTGGCAGTAGCAGCAGCTGTTGCTACTTTTCCTGCAGCTGCAGCTGCCAGTGCTGCTTTTGTTGCATCCTTAGCTAATTCAGCTGCTTGTGCCGCATTATCAGCTTTCATTTCTTCAGTTGTTGCTGTGGCAGCAGCTGCTGCGGCTTCCGCAGCTTGTTTTGCTTTAGTTGCTGTTGCTGCAGCCATTTCTGCTGCTGTTTCTGCTGCTGCAATTGATAATTGTGTTACTGCTGTTTCTGGGTTTGCTCCAGTTGTTGGTTCTTTGGCTGCTTCCAATGCTGCTTGTATTGCTGCTAGAGCTCTTTGTGCATCTTCTGCTGCCTCTTCTGCCTCTTCTGCAGCGGCCTCTGCAGTTTCTGCTGTCATTGCAGATGCAGCCATTTCTGCTGCCTCTGCTGCTTTATCTGCGGCAAATGATGCATTTGCTGATGCTTCTGCGATTTTTTCTGCTACTTCTGCTATTGATGCTGGTGCTGTTTCAGCTGCTTGTTTTGCTGCATTTGCTGCTGTTTTGGCTGCTTCTGTTGCTTTTTTTGCTAGTTCTGCTGCCACTGTTGGTGATAGCGACCCATTTAGTACTGCTGCTGAAGCTAGGGCTGCTTCTTGTGCAGCAGCAGTAGCAGCTTCTGCAGCAGCTGCTGCTGCTACAGAGGTGGGGCCAGTAGTGACTGCTGCTGCTGTTGCAGCTGTTGCTGCTGCTGTTGCTGCGATTGCTGCTGCTGCTGCTGTTGCTGCTGCTGTCGTGCTTGCTGCGGTTTCTTTTGGTGATGATCCTGTTATTGTTGTCGGGGCCATTGTGGTATTTCGTCCTGGACACTTCTGTTTCAGGCTTCCCTCAGCAGGCTGGCTGTTGGATGCTGTTTCCATTTAAGAGTTTGGTCAGAGTTCAGACATATATTGTCACATTTGATTGGCGTTTCTAATTTAAATATATACTTTCATAACTTACCAATAAGTATAAGGACAATGATAAAAGTCTTGATGATCATTGTGATTGGTTTTTGTTCTCCACTACTTCCAGAACTATATCTGATCATCTCCTGTAAGAAAATGAAAAATAGTAGAAAGGAAGGTTAATAAATAACATCCACATGTGATGGCAACAAGATACAAGCTTGTTTCTTATTGAAGTGAGCATCTGTTGCTCACATTACTACAACAGAGTACTCAAGGAAGCTCTACTGGTAGGAGGATGTAATAGTTCAAACTGTAAATGTAGCTATAGCCAACACAAAAGAGAAGATATAGCCAATTACAAAAAGGCCGCCCTTTCCATATTTTACTGGTGCTATGAATTCATTTGAAGTTAGTGCAGCTTGAGATAAAAGCTTTAAAGAGGACCTACTATGCTTATGATTATTTTCTGTCATATACATAGTGTTACGGAGTTGGATATTCATATTAACGGTTCGCAAAGTTGCCAAATAATGAGGAAACATATGTAAAAGTAATCCCTGCTCAGTCTTCAGACTGCTCAGAACGCTCCCTTTGCTTTTCATGTCTTACTTCTGAGGTGTATTGCAAAATACATCCCAGATTTCTCAGATGGTCACCTGCTCAGGGCACAGCAGTGACAGCACGCCCTCAAAGAAGAAGAAGAAGAAGAAGAAAACAAAGCACGCCCAGGAAGCACAGGAACGCTCAACCCCCCCTCAGTCTGTGTGAATTATTGGGCTGCTCTGCTCTTTACTGCTGCTCAGGTTGTTCAGAGTCTCACAGAAAGAGCTTTTTCTGCAGTGAAGGAAAGGAGGTCGGAGGTCGTTCCTTGATGGACAGATGGCTTTACTTGTTGCTAAAGTCATCGTTAACTACTGCTAACTGTAGCTGCCGTCAGCTAGTTAGCTGTGCAGCTAGCAGTCCTCTTAGTCATAGATATATATCTATATCTACGCTCTTAGTTAGCTGACTCTAACCATCTGACTCTCGGAGCCTCTCTATTTTCCAAGCTATGTTACTGTTGCAGTCATGCAGTCGACCACAGCGGCTCAGTATGAAGTGTGGGGCCGCATGACGGGCCAGAATAAGATGAAGAAGGACTTATTTGATCTGTGGATCATTATAAAGCTGCTCTAGTGGTGTCCCAGAATAAAGATATAGAGCTGGAAATGAGCATCATACTTCCTCTTTAAAATTAAAATTAAATACAATTTTAATTAAAAATTGCAAGCATGGCCATTCTCAGCTTCCGTACCAAAATATAGATAACTGATAACATTTTTGTTGGAATGTAGAAAACAAATAATGTTGGCATTTTTTCCCACACTAACACTGAGACATGCTTAGTTACAAAACTAAAGCAAAAAATGTGTTCAACACATTAAAGGGAAATTTGAAAAAGATGTGCTCCTAGTAAAAAAAATATTTATAAAATATTCTCTCAAGTTTGCAAATATTATATTATGAATGTTAAATTCACCCATTCACACACCGACGGCCACCGAGCTGCCATGCAAGGTGCTGGGAATGTGAAAAAAAGCACAGTATCATCTTTGCTCTGGGTTCATCACCTACTTAGACCATTGTATGCATATTACATGTAAAACTGAATAAAATTTAAAACTTGCATATAATTTCTAACTCGCAAACATTTAATCAGATAAAAATCAGAAATCAAAAGTGATTTTAAATCTTCAGTGGAGTACTTACTCGGATGATGATGAAGTGAAGTGATGCTGTGGTGTCTTTGCGGTATCTCTCTTCTTCTTGAGTTTGTCTCTGCTATCTTGGTGTCCTCCACCTCTTATATATATTCAACTGACGTCATCACATGATTATAATCCTCGATGATGCGTGGGTGTGCAGTGCTCCCTTTTTGTTTATGGAAAGTAATTGGATGCTGATTATTAGAGATGAATAGTGTACATTAAACCTGTTGAGTGACATTTCATTGTGACTGTGCGACCAGTAATTAAGAAATGTATTGTTAACTTCATGTTGGTGGTACTCCCTGATGTGTTTGTGTGTGTCCATGTCATTGTGGGTTTAAGGTTTTAGAAGTTTCAAAACTGCTCCCACCACCCAAAACCCCATGTGTCTTGTGAATCATTTTATTTTCACTTTCATAAAATTCAGAGTTTCAGAATTCAGACCCTGCCCTGTTTGCCTCCAGACCTTTTTGCTCGTCCGTGAGGGAAAGAAGAGATCTCAGAAGACTGGTATCAAAGAAATGTGAGCTAACTTGTTTAAACCCTGTCTCCTACAAGTTACATTTATACATTAATAAAGAAAATTATTAAACATTATTAAACTTGCTACGGTGATTATTAAGGTTGTAATGTTCAGTTTTTTCAACTGGGTTTTGTTGGATGAGAGGAGAAATATTCAATAAAAATATTTTGGCAGCTACTCTGACATGTGGCATTCCACAGATGTGAATCAACCAAGATTCATACCAGAGTACATGTTGACATCCCAGATCATTGATGGGGGGTCAGACGGGGATGCCACTCAACATTAAAACAACAGCCAAAGACACGTGGACACTCGGCGGTCCTCGAGGACTTGGACTTCACTGGCGACGCCAACAGATAAAGAAATAAAGAATAAAGACAATCCAGAGGAAGCGAAACCTGAGTGGACACGTCTTACAAAATCTACATGAACATTCAGTGTGAGCTTAACCTTAAAGATTAAGGTCAGTGATTTTGGTTAAAAAATGCATTCTGTTTTCACAAAATCCTCAGCTGACTGTAAATGTTTTAAATCTTTCAAAATATCATCTTAATTTAATGAGAAAACATTTAGGGATTAAGGTAAAGTTTCACTTATTTTAAAGTAAAAAAAAGCAAAGTATGTTATGCATATATTGATGTACGTGTTTCATATACAAACATACTTCAGACTCTTTGCACAATATGAATCTGATATTGAAACAGCAGAAACAAACGCCTCACACGTGTAGCAGGCACTGTTTGTTTGTTTGTTTGTTTGTTTGTTTCTATCATTGCCTCTAAAATGATCTCCACCTCATAGCTTTGTTCTGAACAGTGTCCTCCAGTGCCACCCCTCCCAGGCAGTCATAGATCTGACTGATCTGTCAAAAATGTAAAACCACATTACTGAGCCAAGACTGTGTCCTGTAGGGAGCTGATATTGTTGTATGATAATTGATTATAATAACATATCAGCTGTTGTTCGCATTGTTGCACCACACCTACAATACTAGAATATGCAGTGAGGCAAGCTTCAGCCTCTGAGTTTAAACTGTCAGCCTCCCACTCAGGTTTTACACCAGATTCATTTATTTGATGCTCTGTTGAAGAGTTCTGGAGATCTGTTATTGGTTATAATATGTGTTTGAGATTTTGAATGTCATACGCACCTTTTTTGTACAACAATACATTTGTGTTAGTTTTAAGTTAAACTTGAGTTTGTTGAGTCCAACACTGAGTCAAATGAACCTTTTTTTTTAACTGTATTATGAAAAATAACTCATGTTGGCTCAGGAAGTTCAGTATTTTCCTGCTTACAGACAAGTTCAGAAGGTTTTTAACCCTTTGTACAGTACCCAGTGCAAATACTGTATTGTGAGATTTGTCCATGATGATGATGATGATGATGACCATATGAGTTACATTTAGGTATAAAATTATTATTGAAGTTAATTGATCTCATTAGTTTGTTTGTATTTCACCCTGTCTTCTAGCTTCTTTAGCTTATAGAAATGACTGTTAAATTCTCATACAGTACACTTAGTTGCTGCTGCTAGTCGCATGCTATGCTGCATTTGAGGGCTAATTCTGTTTAAGGCACTAAAAAGGTTTCGACCATCTCTGGAAAAACAATGTAAAGCTGAGCAACAATTTTAACTCTATTTATAATTATATCCTCTTTTATTTCTAACAATGATTCTTTGTCTTGTAGGGTCGCGTCATTCTACTCTGTTTTATATTTTGTTGTTGTTTTTTGCTTACAATAATAATTTCATTGATTTCATGCTGCTGACTTTGTAACATCCTGTGTCCTGACATTGTATTTTATTTTGAAAAGAAGGAGCTGTTTGCTTGAGAATAACAATATACTGCAAATAAAACTGTAGTTGTTATTTTTAGATTCTTTTTTTCTGATTATAGTGCGAGTGGCCTGTGGCAGAACATAAAGGCTAAAAAATACCTGCTTCCATCACAGGACACCAATAAAAATACTTTCCAGTGGCCATCGATGAACGTGGAAGAGCTGTGCTGTGACGCAGGCTTCAGTTAGCACCACCCTTTCTACCTGGGAGGATTTCAGCTAATGGTTCCTTTAATTACAGAAGACACGTGTATGTAAGTCAACTAACAAGCAGCAGGTAAGTCCTCATCCACTTTCACCTGATCTCAACAAACTCAGATCTTCACTGTTTAACTACCATAAAGGTGAAAGTTGTAGTTTATTCGTTTAAATAACACGACACAAACAAACACTCAGTGACCACTTTATTAGGTACACCCGTATGTTTTAATGCAATCCGACTGTTCTGCCATAAAGTCGACTTTTATGATACCTATACCTTTTGTTGATGCTGTCATATGTGTGCATTAAATTATACTCATGACCTCCTCTCCAACATGGAGACCTGGTAGAGGACAGACTACAGACCCACAAGAGCAACCCGCCTGCAGCATAACGGTAACAGGTACAAGGTAATCTGAAATAAGCAGCTAACTGAAGGTTAAAGTGAAAATATAAAGTTTGGATTTAAAGGCGTCAATAGAGTCGATAAGAAAAGACCCTTCAGTCAGCTGACTTTTACTCTGGGGACAGATGGGAGAACGGTGAGGCCGGGACGGGACGGGACGTAAGGTTTAAGGCAGGCAGACAGGTATGAAGGGGCGAGTCCATTTACACGTTTATGAGTCATGAGATGCACCTAAAGTCCGATCTGACGTGGACAGGGAGCCACTGAAGGGAAGCTAAAGCTGGTGTGATACGGTCTATCCTAGCTGCACCTGACAACAAGACGTTACAATAATCAAGTCTGGATGAAACAGAGGTGTGAATTATGATCTCTGCATCAGCGGAGGACAGAAAAGACTCTTAGTGGTCTTAGTGGTGTCTTTAATGTGCTGATCAGAAGAGAAAGAAGGATCAAACGTAACATCGAGATTCTCGGCTGTCCAACTTTAAGAAAGCACAACGTTACTGTTATTTGATCAAACTGTTGAGCGGGGCCAATGACCAGCCCGACATAAACACCATGTTGATCCTATTCAGAGGTGTTTCTAATATTCTAGTCTCGCACAGCCAGACCTATCTCCACAGACAGGCTGGTCTGGCTCAACCCATTATGGTTCTGGGATATGGGGAAAAAACGCTCTGGCTCGTTTGTATTTCTTTAAACCAATCACAATCATCTTGAAAAACACCTCTCAATATAATGTAGTCCAGTACAACACCAGCAAAAACAGAACACTATGAGCAATAAACTGTAAATAAAATTATAGTTATTTTTAGATGATTATTTTCTCATCGTAGTGTCAGTGGACTGTGAATAAATAACATTATAAAGAACCTTTCAGACTTAAAGAAGTTCCTGCTGTGCAAATAAAAACTGTTAAACCTGTTGTGTGACTCATTGGATTAATTGGGGTGCAGTGTTCTTTTGTGTTGTCCAACTAACACTGAGTGTTTCAGCACAAACTGTCTACACGTCCTCCTCTCACACAGCGAACCTGTGAGCACACCAGACTTCCTCCCATTTTCTATATTTTCTTGACTGATCACCATCATCATCAGCATCATCCTTTCAAAGATCTAACTACCATCATCTGGTGTCTTTGCTGGCTTTAATTGTTTGTTTGCTAGCGTGAAAGAACTCCGGTTTATCGGCATCTGAAGTAAAGACCATCTTGTGATGGGACCACAGCAGCCAACATGTTGTCGTTCCGACCCATGAGTCCTCAAACATCCGTTAAGACCATTAACTTGCTCGGACCACACCCATCTACAAACTCGGCCTTCATTTTGATCTCAACTACACACCTGTAAAGTTTCGTGACTGCATCTTGCACAGTTGTGCTGCTATTGCTTTGACAGAATCTGTCCACAGACAGACAGACAGACAGACAGACAGACAGACAGACATTTAAACACCTGGCAAAGTACTCAAAACCTCCCTGTGCTGGTTCAGCTCCGGTGGGCGTCTCCAGGACCACGTTACGTCATGATGACACATCGCTGTTGCGACTGGTAACCACATGTTGTCGCGGCCAGAAATCAGCTTTACACACATACAAGGAATTTGACTCCAGTTTTAAGCTGCTTTCAATGTTTCAAACAGAACAATTTACAGGAAGATCGAGACAGGCATGCAGCTAAAGACAAGATGAAGAAATAGGTATATAATGAATATATATAAAAAGCAACACACAATGTCTATATACGAGTCAAGTGTTTCTGTAAATTGCTCTCACAGTTCCCAACCTGGGGGTCGGGGCTGCAGAGGGGTCCTAGAATAAGTCTGAAGGGGCCACAAGATGAATAAAGGAGGAAGAAAGACTTTTCTGCCTTTTGTCTATTTTCTATATGATATTGTAAATAGTGGGTGCTTTCATCCAGCGGGCATAACCAGGGACAATACAAATAAAACATTTTACAGATTTGTTTTTGGGGATATACTGTCTATTGTTTTTGTTGTAGTGCTGGAACTCAGCTGTGAAACATGTGACCAGATATCAAAAGGAACTTAGTAATTGATTTAATAAAAGTGGTTTCATAAGTGGCAGTTCAGCACGTTTCTGTCCTGTTCTCATCAACGTGCACTGGCATGCTGTTATCAAGCAGCCTAACAGGAGTTCTGGGTATTATGCTGCATTCAGGTGCTGTTAGAACAGACATCACACATGCCAAACTAACTTCAAAGAGTCTTCGTTTAAAAGGTTTCAGTGATGAGAGACATTTACTATTTCCTCTGTCCATTAAAGTCTTCTATATTTGCCCACAAGAAGAAAATCAACTAATAACAAATGTCAAAAAGAACGCACCCTGAAACGCTGCAGCACTCCTGCAGTAGCTGTCCTACTTGACTGTGTTGTGTGCAGGGTGTGGGTCGCCTGAAAGGTCACACACAAAGAATGTGGGCAGTCGGGTGTAACTGTATGTGCTTCCACCCATGTTAGTAGTGTGTGTGTGTGCTCATCCTTTGTTTGACGTGATGAGACCCACATTAAATTTGTCTGTAATTTGTAGGTGGCTCGTGGCTGTCATCATCACCTGCTTGAACTGCTGATTATTTCTCAGCAGATTCACGCAATAGAAATGAAAAGCATCGACGCTGGCGTGCCCAGTCGAGCACACGGTACTGTGTGAAGGGTTTAGTGGCATCTAGTGGTGAGGCTGCAGATTGCATTTAAGGATTAGAGTATTCAGAGGAGGAACAGCTCATTGTAATGAAGAATGAATGAATGAAGATATTTATACTGTTATACCTCCTTGAAATGACACCCTGAAATAAAGACACGTCCTCCCACCCTCTGACCCTAAACCAAAAGACATTTTATGAACTATTTGTAAAGATACAGCAGTTCACTATTATTACATGTTATTATCATTAAATCAAAGTTATAACTTTATTTGTATCGCACCTTTTATGCATTTTAAAATCAGACACATGCAGCAAGTGGAGGTTTCATGAGCACGTCACCCAGTGAAGAGAGAATATCACAGTGACAAAGCATAGAAACAGTCTAACCTAATTTAATAATAACCTAATTTAAATGAGACAAAACAGTATTTCTCTTCAGTGTAAGAGTTTGCATTTCTATTGAAACTCCACTTTAATTCTGATTAATTTTTGTGATTGTTTCTTGTGTTTTTGTGCTTTTTAAGCACATTTTGATTTTGATTTCTTTGCTCCTAAAATGTAATCTGACTCTTCTTCAAGTGAAAAAATGTCGTTTAATAGATTTTTTTTAGACTTAATGTATTCACCTCTAATTACAAAAAAAAATGTCCTCTGTGACCACGTGTGCTGACATAACATGGAGATAAATAACATGTATTTATATTTATATGAAGTAATAAATCCAGTTAGCGCTAATCTCTCACACATGTAGTTTGTTGAGGTATTAAGCCACAAAGTGACACAGTTTAGTGTTTTATTCCTGTGTGTGTTTGTTACCTGCTGGGGAGGAACAGGTCTTTGACGCCTGTATGATCTGGACGTCTCTCACTCTCCTACAGCGCCACCTGGTGACCACATGTACAATTACTGCCACCAGAGGTGTGATCATTACGCTCCAGCTGATTTCCTGAGAGCTTTCAAATGGATTTTAAGATTTGATTACAGTTTATTAAAAGGACATTTTTAATATTTATTAGACTGAATACAGCAGAGAATAAACAGGATATTAGTGGAGCAATAAAAAGAGAATGACATGCTACAAAGATCTTGGAATGGACCCGGATCACGTGGTCAAAAACATTTTAAACTCCTGAACCAGGACGCCAACATATAAAAACAACCTGCCTGGTGAAATAAAACTGGCCGAGTCATTATCATCTTTTAGCAGCTTCAGCTTTGTCACTGCATCATGGCCATTGACAAATTCTCTACAAATAAATATTATTTAATTATGTTAATTGGGATTATTTTGATTCATCTATTGATTGTTTTGCCTACAGAATGTTAGAAAATGGTGAAAAGTAATTGTTAAAATTTTTCTCTGAAGTCCAAGGTGACATTCAGAATCAGGTTTATTGTCAAGGTTTTCACATTTGGTGCATCACACACACACACACACACACACACACACACACACACACACACACACACACACACACACACACACACACACACACACACACACACACACACACACACACACACACACACACACACACACACACACACACACACACACACACACACACACACACACAGAGTCTAACCTGATGTAGAGAAGTCAGTGCTTACAGTGAATTGCTTTGGTCACTAGAGGGTGCCACATGACTGAACTCAGCCTGTCAGAGTCTCTCATTAGCTTCATACACTATATTGCCAAAAGTATTGGCTCACCTGCCTTGACTTGCATATGAACTTAAGTGACATCCCATTCTTAATCCATAGGGTTTAATATGACGTCGGTCCACCCTTTGCAGCTATAACAGCTTCAACTCTTCTGGGAAGGCTTTCCACAAGGTTTAGGAGTGTTTATGGGAATTTTTGACCATTCTTCCAGAAGCATATTTGTGAGGTCACACACTGATGTTGGACGAGAAGGCCTGGCTCTCAGTCTCCGCTCTAATTCATCCCAAAGGTCTATCGGGTTGAGGTCAGGACTCTGTGCAGGCCAGTCAAGTTCATCCACACCAAACTCTCTCATCCATGTCTTTGTGGACCTTGCTTTGTGCACTGGTGCACAGTCATGTTGGAACAGGAAGGGGCCATCTCCAAACTGTTCCCACAAAGTTGGGAGCATGGAATTGTCCAAAATCTCTTGGTATGCTGAAGCATTCAGAGTTCCTTTCACTGGAACTAAGGGGCCAAGCCCAGCTCCTGAAAAACAACCCCACACCATAATCCCCCCTCCACCAAACTTTACACTTGGCACAATGCAGTCAGACAAGTACTGTTCTCCTGGCAACCGCCAAACCCAGACTCCTCCATCAGATCGCCAGATGGTGAAGCGCGATTCGTCACTCCAGAGAACGCGTCTCCACTGCTCTAGAGTCCAGTGGCGGCGTGCTTTACACCACTGCATCCGACGCTTTGCAGTGCACTTGGTGATGTATGGCTTGGATGCAGCTGCTCGGCCATGGAAACCCATTCCATGAAGCTCTCTACGCACTGTTCTTGAGCTAATCAGAAGGCCACATGAAGTTTGGAGGTCTGTAGCGATTGACTCTGCAGAAAGTTGGCGACCTCTGCGCACTATGCGCCTCATCATCCGCTGACCCCGCTCCGTCATTTTACGTGGCCTACCACTTCGTGGCTGAGTTGCTGTCGTTCCCAACCGCTTCCACTTTGTTATAATACCACTGACAGTTGACTGTGGAATATTTAGGAGCGAGGAAATTTCACGACTGGACTTGTTGCACAGGTGGCATCCTATCACAGTACCACGCTGGAATTCACTGAGCTCCTGAGAGCGACCCATTCTTTCACTAATGTTTGTAGAAACAGTCTGCATGCCTTGGTGCATGATTTTATACACCTGTGGCCATGGAAGTGATTGGAACACCTGATTTCAATTATTTGGATGGGTGAGTGAATACTTTTGGCAATATAGTGTATATGGACGTATGACACGTTTCATTTCTCAGAATAACTATTTGAAAATGAAGACAACAGTAATATGAAGTTGTATTCAAGATTTATGATGGATTATATATCCATGAGTCTAGATTCGCCTAGAAACAAGTGTTACAAAATGCATTTAATCAGGACTGTGAAGGCGTCAGATGTGAGAGCTGATTACAGAACAGTTACACAACTAATCAGCAACATCTGTGAGGTCTTTGGTGAAACTGACAGCAGCTATGAGCTCACAACAGCTTCATAACTAATAAATAAAAGAGTGGAACATTTATAAAGTAAAACAACAAAGATTTACTCAGAAAGATCACAGAAGTCACATGTTTGATTTGAGTAAAAGTTACTCTGATTTCTAAGAGGTCAAGGGTCAAAATCCCCTGAAACACTTAAGGAGGAGGAGCAGGAGGCGAGTTCACTGCTGTAGTTTCCTGCAGCTGCCACCAGGTGTCACTGAAGGACAACTTCACAGTGAACGTAGACAGGTAGGTCCACAGGTGAGCAGATGAATTGGAGGACTAGAGAACTATAAGACAGATGAGATGTGGACGGTACAGAGAGGATGATGTCGCTGAAGAAAACATGAAGAAAACGTTCCTTGTTTATAAATAGGTTCATGTTGTCTTCTTGGGTTTTTGTGCTCTTTGTAATAAAACCCTTTTCAAGTGAAAACAGGTCATTTATTAGATTTGTGATTGTAGCTTTACCAACATGTTTTCACCGGTCAGATCAAAAAGACAAAGAAATATGTTTCATTTGAAATCGACATACAAAAACAACAATGGCTATTGATTTGTAAGAGAACAATCATGGATTATAAATGTTATATATATATCTGTAAGTCATTTGTGTGTATTTTTAGACAGTTTTGCATTTTCATTTAAATTCTACTTTAGTTTTCTTTTCCTGGTTTTACTGTGATTTCTAGGCACAATGTTGTTTGTTTGTTTGTTTATTTGTTGTCCAGTTACATAACAGGTAAAAATGAACCCTTTTACTGAAGATTCACTCAGCTGTGAAAAAATGACGAGCTCACAGTAAACACATCATCAGTGGATCAGCCGGGTCAGTTATCAATCCTGAAATCCCATCAAACAAAAGGTGTCAGTTAAGAGATGATCACAATGATTATAATAATTACAATAAACCATTTGATTATTTATGTGTATATTTTAAGCTTCTTTTGTCTGTTTGAGGATGTGGAAACATTTCTTTCACGAGGATGCAGGAACTTATTATTAGATAATGTCATTAACTAAACATTGTAGGCTAATTAGCACACTTACCAGCATTCATTGTGTTTGTATTAAACCCTCTTTCCTTTAAGTTTAAATACAGTTACATGACGAGACTTTATTATCCGTCTTTATAAGTTGTATAACTCTTCGTGTGACTCACTGTCGCTGTGAGAAGGGTGTGATTTTCATTTCATCTCAGGGCGTGTTGTTAACGGGAGGTTGTTTGTAACCGACTACAACACAAGGCTTTTGTCCGAAGTGCTGAACGTGTTCTGTGATGTTTCATTCTGTTCCTTTAACGTATTCATTAAACAGTTGTTTAAAAGTTACTGTTTACATAGATAGAAAAGAATCCTAAATGTTACGTTCAGTGACTCATTGAACAATGCGAGAAATCCACCACACAAAAGTCAAAGGAAGACATGAACACCTCCACCAGCGTCAGAGCATGATGACTCTGCTGTCTATTCATGTGTGTGTGTGTGACGTCAGTGAACATAATAACTGCAGTGTTTCATGTTAGTTATTAGAGATCATATGAATAAAAATATAGTAACTAAACATATTTGGCAAAACTGGACAGTTGCTGAACAAAGAACTGTGTATAGAACAAAATACTAGTTCTCTAATTCTAATGAGATCAATTAATTTAATTTGACAAATATGAAATATAATATTGAACTCTCCTCTAACACAAAAAGTTCAGAGTTGTTTGAAATACTGATTAATTCATATGTTCAGTAGTTTATTTAAAATGAAGATAAAAGTGATAAAATATACAAGACAGAAAACATTTTTATTAATTCAGCAATAAATTATTATATACTATATAGTTTCGTATTATCCTTTAGCCTTTAATATAATATTATATATTTAATTTAATTTTACACTTATATGAACTATATGATATATATAGTGTATATACATATATACAGGGAGAAATATAGTTGATTATATTTGTGCTACATTTATACTTATACATACACTTTTTAATGCAATTAATGCTTTTTAATTCATTATTCAACTTGTTTTAGAGGCACAATGTGTGAGTCTCCTCACCTCTATAATACTGATACTGATATATACTGATACTAATATTACATGATCATGAACATGTTCTGTCCTGCACAGGCATCTTAAATCAAACAGTGTCTGCGAGTTATTAGTTATTACTAGTTATTATACATGTTTAAAGTGTTTCTATTAACTGTTTGTTGTTTATACTAGTTTGCTGATAAGTTTTAATGTGTAAAAAGTTTAATCGTAACACTTTTAATATGGAGAACTTCTTTGACAGAAATGCAAAAACAAGGTGTCATGTGATGTGGACGATGTTTCTGGAAAGATATGTTGCTGTTGTTTAAAATAAACAGCCTGCATATGAAAGGTGGTGAAGATGGGAAGTGACATGAATGCTTTCATTTCCTCGAAGCTATAAACAGACACCAGAACAATAATATGGACAACAAGATGATCATCCAGTACTGAATATTTCTGTTTACTGGGTGTGTATAGGTGTGTTACCGTCTATGCGCATCATCACACAAGCAAAATAATAGACTGTAGTCTCAGTCAACATGTTGGGTATTTTTACCAGCACATCCCATGCTGGGTCTATTTGTTTTCTACCAGTGAGTTAAAAGTTACACCCACATATTTCTATTTGTTAGCCAGCGAGACGATAAACCAAAGTCTCGTCTCACTGAAACATTTAGACTTCGCGGAACATTTTCCTTTAAATGTAACTTTAAACTCTGAACCTCCCAAAAAGGGTGTCACTGTAATGTTGTAGCTCTGTGATGTATTGACAAATTCTGTCAAACTGTCAAGTTGTGATAAGAAAATATGTTTTTTGTAGTTTATCAAAGGAACTACTGCAAGAGAAACACATTTACTGCAGAGGACGTCAGTAAAACCCAGAGAAAACATTTTAGTAATTAACTGAATCCACTGAACATAAGAGGCTGTCACACATTCTGATGGATGTATGAAAATAATTACAGCTTGGAAACAATATTTTGATGTTTATGTGCATAAATTCAACTGTTTGTGTGTTTTTAATGATGTTTCTTTGTTTCTCCATTTGACTTTTTCTGTGCTGCTGTTGTAACCGAGATGACACCGACAGTCTGAACAACTGAGAAAACATTCTCTTCTTCATCTTTAGTACTTTAAACCTCACAGATTTGGAGAAGTTAAGGGACCTCCTGTCTGGAAAAGAATTTCAAAAAATCTGCGTGATAAAATAAACATACTCATTGTAAATCACAATTCTGACACACTAAGTGAAAATCTGTTTTCCATAGTTCCTTCATTTTCATGTATTTTTTCTTTTCTGGCAGGAATTTGTTTCCATAGAGGTTTGACAAACCACAATAATCTAATCAACATGTAATTCAAATGACAAATGTGATGAATGTGATACGCAGAAAAAGGTTGTCTCCGTCATTATGTGTTTGTCTGAGTACTGTTGGGTTCAAACTGTAATAGTATCAGATGTGTCTTTAATACATAAGGAGAAAAGAAAACTCCCCCCAAGACCTCTGAAGTTATCATGTTCATGTAACTGCGGCAGCAACAAGATCGAAACGTTTCACCTTTCAGAATCAGAATCAGAATCAGAATCAGAAATACTTTATTGATCCCCGGGGGGGGGGGGTTGTACAGTACCGGTGCTCCCATTCAAGAGTAGAAAAGTAGCATAATTTAGAACTAAAAGTTTGTACAAAATATAAAAATAAGAAATAGAAAATAAAAAATATACACATTTACAGTATTTAAGTGAAATGAGGTAAAAAAATATATACAATAACAATGTATATGTATGTATGTGTTGCACTGAAGTGTATGACTATATATGTATTGCACTGAAACATTTAGAATAAATAGTGAGGTGGTGTATGAACAGGTGAAGCAGGTCCAGGTTTCCAGTCTCTTCCTGAGTGTCTGACCCTCAGAGGGAGGAGCTGAACAGTCTGATGGACACAGGCAGGAATGATTTCCTGTGTCGCTCTGTTGTACATTTGGGAGGAATGAGTCTCCCACTGAAGCTGCTCTTGTGTCTGACCAGTACGTCATGGAGAGGACGTGAGACATTGTCCAAGATGCCTCGCATCTACCTGGAACATACAGTACAGTATTACAGACATACAGACATGCAAGTATGTCGGTGGTAGAACCAGCAAGACAAGATTTATGAGTCGCCTCACCACAAGAGCCCCCGGGACACTTTATGCATTACTTGTAATGGTAGACATAAACATTTGACTTGTGCACAGTTCTCACAGCAGAGACCGACAGTCATTAAAGGTCAGAATGAAAACATTATATGTTGCGTATGTGCACTTGAGATTTAAAGAATAAATAATGAGGTAGTGGTTGCTGACGGAGGTGAAAGAAGTACAGAATCAGGGTGTGTCTGACATTCAGAGGGAGGAGTTGAACAGTTTGATGGCCACAGGCAGGAATGATTTCCTGTGGTTGTCCTGTTGTATATAATGAAAGACACACCCGTCACTTTGGGAGGGTCCTGTTAACAATATGCTATTCAGCCTGTGTCACTGCACAGAAAACATCCATGAGTATCATCATCACGGGGCAACACAAGCATGGTTGGACAGTGGAAGACAAGTGGCTTTATTTAACGAGTCCTTCCTGGTCACTTCTTGAAAATGCAATTACACAGTTGCAGGATAATTGAAGTTACAGGAATTGGAATAATAATTACCATCTTCAAAATTATGGTAGATGCACTGATGCAGAAATAATAAAGTGTCACAGAATACGTGTACTGACAGGAACCAGGAAAAGAGATCATATTTCTCCTGTATTAGCTTCGCTGCACTGGCTCCCTGTAAAATCTAGAATAGAGTTTAAAATCCTTCTCCTCACCTACAAAGCTCTTACTGGTCAGGCACATTCATATCTTAAAGAGCTCATAGTACCCTATTACCCCACTAGAGCACTCCGCTCCCAGAGTGCAGGGCTGCTTGTGGTTCCTAGAGTCTCCAAAAACAGAACAGGAGCCAGAGCCTTCAGCTATCAAGCTCCTCTCCTGTGGAATCGGCTCCCAGTTTGGGTCCGGGAGGCAGACACACTCTCTACTTTTAAGAGTAGGCTTAAAACTTTGCTTTTTGATAACACTTATAGTTAAGCCCCCTAGTTATGCTGCTATAGGACTCGACTGCTGGGGGACTTCCCATGATGCACTGAGCTTTCCTCCTCTCCCCCTCCATCTGTACACATTCATGTCCCACCAATGCATGTTACCAACTTTATATCTTCTAGAGTTTCTTTGTGCTTTGTCGTCTCGCAGGTTGCTGTGGATCGTGGTCCTGGTACGCCTGGCTGCTGCTGCCATGGGCCTGCCTGACTCTCTCCCCCCCCCCTCTCTCTCTCTCCCTCCACTGTCTCCAAAGTGCTTGCTCATGGTGGGACCTGTTGGTCTCTGTAATAACATTATAAAGAGTCTAGACCTGCTCTATTTGTAAAGTGTCATGAGATGACTTTTTGTTGTGATTTGGCGACATATAAATAAAACTGGATTGGATTGAATTGAATTAAAGTGCTCAGAAAAAGTGGAACATCTGTATCCATCAATAATTACTCTTACTGTGTTTGGTAAAACTATTTAGCAGGTATGTAAACCCCCGGGGTTCAAATCTAAATGTACCACACTTCAATCATTCAGAGCTTTTCTTCTTTGATAACATGACATTTTACTAAAAGTACAAAAAAGTTCAGGGTGGCAACTTTTTGTGCCAATGTGTTTTGGAGGAGTACCTCCTTCCTCACGACAAACAAAGCATGAAAGAACAAAACTGACATCCCTTTTCATGTCAGCTGTGGTCAGGCAATCTCTTGTGTGGAGAGAGAGAACAGCTCCTCTAGCAGGCAAAGTGACTTAATGAAACTTTAATTAGGAATTAAACTCACAACATGATGAACCAGTCACACAAAACAATCATAACACACACAGACAAAGTCAGATTTCATGACACTCACCAACAGGAGAGAAGAGAAAGATGAATCATGTTTGATTTCTTTTGAGTGGACCTGGAACCATTTGACTCTGACCCTCTTTTCAGGAGCATTATACTAAATGAACCCCACCTGGGGGTTTGACCTCCCCCTTTTTACAGACTGAGAGCCCAGCTTCACCGCCTAGTGACCACGGAAGGTTCCAGCTTCACTTTCATTCACAACACTTTGATTACTTCTGCAAACATTTGTTGCTGGTGCAGTCAGGTGGAGCAGTGGCCCTCGGCACCTTACAAATCACCACAGGAGGAAAGTAAATAAGTACATTCACATAATTTTCATATATACATCCAACCGATCAGTGGCCCCTCCTGCCCTATGGAGGGGGGCACTGTCGAAGAGACCGCTCCCATCAGGGTAGAGATGTTTCACCATAAGATGGAATAATGTGAATCATGTGCTCCGGCCTTCGCAGATGTAAAGTACAATTTATTTAATTCTGGTTTAATTCAGACCAAAGAAAAGCGACCACAGCTTTAAAAAGTCTGGTCACTCTCATTAGAGTTAATACATTCTCTCTAAAGGTGCGGTACTTCAAGTCTTTACTTAAAATACTCAACAACAAAAAACAAGACATGAATCTTCCTTATCAGGAAAATAAACAAATATTTCAATAACATCACAATCCCCAAAATATTTAATCCAACGTCATGTTAAAAATGTCACTCAACCAGTCATTACTCCCGAAACACCCACAGAACAAAAGAAGTCTGAAGACGTTATTAAAGGGTGGCCACACCTGACACAGAGGAAAATACATTACTCATACACATCTTTTACGTCTTTGTTCAGAACATGATGTCATCTTACCTGCTCTCAGTGGATATAAAAAGTTGCTGTCTGTTCAGTGGAGGACATCAACGAGCAAACAGCAAAGGATACTGAACTCGGGGAATCAGAGAGCATCACAACTTCAGACACTGCAGTGAAGACAAGTCAACGGCAGACGAAACCTGTGAGTATTTTAATGATGAATATGTGACCAGTTTCAGTCAGTTCCAGTTGTGTTTCCTGTTTTCAGTCACAAAGTACAATTATACATTTGTTCTTTATCGCTGGTGTTGCAGTTACATTCTGTGTGCAGTGTTGGCTGTGCTCTGTGTGTAATTTGGAAGGAAAGTTGTAAATTTGTAAAAGCATTCCTCTTTTTTGTGCTTCAGTTATTGTGTGTCTACAGCTAAAACCATGAATCGTCTTTAACTCAAAAGTTTAATTGATGCACAAAAAAGCCCAATTTATTCCACAAACAGTGAAGGTGCTCACAGTAACACAATGACAGTCCTAACAATCCTAATTGGTGGAACCAAACAATAGTTTTTAAATGAATGGTAGTAGTTCCCATTTACAGCTAAGACAGTATTATTGTCTTAAAGATGCAGTGGACGATGTAATGAAAATGATAACATTCCCTTCAGCACAGCTAGTGTCACGACGTGTTGGGAATACAGCAAAATAAAGTGATACCTGTAAATATCAGTAAGAAGTGAAGAAACAGATTCGTCATGTCCAGAAGGAAACATTATTCAGTTGTTGTAACAAAACTGAATCTAACAAATGAATGCTTATATTTTAAAAACAGCAAAGAAAATTCCCAAAATGATGATGAAGATCTGTATCATCCTTCTACTGGTTGTTGGTAAGTTTAATTAATTCACCAGAAAATATTCCGTATGAATCAGTTTGAAATGTGGAAACAAAATATAAATGTTATATTGATCCATGATATTGATGTACAGCCTCAGGCAATGCACAGACAACCACAGCCGCAGCAGGTGCAACTACAGCAGCAACCACAGCAGCCGCGGGAGCAACCACAGCAGCCGCAGGAGCAACCACACCTGCGGATGGAGCAACCACAGCAGCCGCAGGAGCAACCACAGCTGCAGCAGGAGCAACGACAGCTGCCGCAGGAGCAACCACAGTAGCCGCAGGAGCAACCACAGCTGCCGCAACCACAGCTGCGGCTGGAGCAACCACAGTAGCCGCAGGAGCAACCACAGCAGCCGCAGGAGCAACCACAGCAGCCGCAGGAGCAACCACAGTTGCCGCAGGAGCAACCACAGCTGCGGCTGGAGCAACTACAGCAGCCGCAGGAGAAACTACAGTAGCGGCAGGAGCAACCACAGCTGCCGCAACCACAGCTGCGGCTGGAGCAACCACAATAGACGCAGGAGCAACCACAGCTGCCGCAACCACAGCTGCGGCTGGAGCAACCACAGTAGCCGCAGGCGCAACCACAGCAGCCGCAGGAGCAACCACAGTAGCCGCAGGAGCAACCACAGCTGCGGCTGGAGCAACCACAGCAGCCGCAACTACAGCAGCCGCAGGGGCAACCACAGCTGCGGCTGGAGCAACCACAGTAGCCGCAGGAGCAACCACAGCAGCCGCAGGAGCAACCACAGCAGCCACAGGAGCAACCACAGTTGCGGCTGGAGCAACCACAGCAGCCGCAGGAGCAACTACAGCAGCCACAGGAGCTACCACAGCTGCGGCTGGAGCAACCACAGCAGCCGCAGGAGCAACCACAGTAGCCGCAGGAGCAACCACAGTAGCTGCAGGAGCAACCACAGCTGCCGCAACCACAGCAGCGGCAGGAGCAACTACAGCAGCCGCAGGAGCAACGACAGCTGCGGCTGGAGCAACCACAGCAGCCGCAGGAGCAACCACAGTAGCTGCAGGAGCAACCACAGCTGCCGCAACCACAGCAGCGGCAGGAGCAACCACAGCAGCGGCAGGAGCAACCACAGTAGCAGCAGGAGCAACCACAGTAGCGGCAGGAGCAACCACAGCTGCCGCAACCACAGCTGCGGCTGGAGCAACCACAGTAGCCGCAGGAGCAACCACAGCTGCGGCTGGAGCAACCACAGCTGCGTCTGGAGCAACCACAGCAGCCGCAGGAGCAACCACAGCTGCGGCTGGAGCAACCACAGCAGCAGCAGGAGCCAGCACAGTAGCGGCTGGAGCAACCACAACTGCCGCAACCACAGCTGCGGCTGGAGCAACCACAGTAGCCGCAGGAGCAACCACAGCAGCCGCAGGAGCAACCACAGCAGCCGCAACTACAGCAGCCGCAGGAGCAACCACAGCTGCCGCAGGAGCAACCACAGTTGCGGCTGGAGCAACCACAGCAGCCGCAGGAGCAACTACAGCAGCCACAGGAGCTACCACAGCTGCGGCTGGAGCAACCACAGCAGCCGCAGGAGCAACCACAGTAGCCGCAGGAGCAACCACAGTAGCTGCAGGAGCAACCACAGCTGCCGCAACCACAGCAGCGGCAGGAGCAACTACAGCAGCCGCAGGAGCAACGACAGCTGCCACAGGAGCAACCACAGTTGCGGCTGGAGCAACCACAGCTGCGGCTGGAGCAACCACAGTAGCCGCAGGAGCAACCACAGCAGCCGCAGGAGCAACCACAGCAGCCGCAGGAGCAACCACAGTTGCCGCAGGAGCAACCACAGCTGCGGCTGGAGCAACTACAGCAGCCGCAGGAGAAACTACAGTAGCGGCAGGAGCAACCACAGCTGCCGCAACCACAGCTGCGGCTGGAGCAACCACAATAGACGCAGGAGCAACCACAGCTGCCGCAACCACAGCTGCGGCTGGAGCAACCACAGTAGCCGCAGGCGCAACCACAGCAGCCGCAGGAGCAACCACAGTAGCCGCAGGAGCAACCACAGCTGCGGCTGGAGCAACCACAGCAGCCGCAACTACAGCAGCCGCAGGGGCAACCACAGCTGCGGCTGGAGCAACCACAGTAGCCGCAGGAGCAACCACAGCAGCCGCAGGAGCAACCACAGCAGCCACAGGAGCAACCACAGTTGCGGCTGGAGCAACCACAGCAGCCGCAGGAGCAACCACAGCTGCCGCAACCACAGCTGCGGCTGGAGCAACCACAGTAGCCGCAGGAGCAACCACAGCTGCGGCTGGAGCAACCACAGCTGCGTCTGGAGCAACCACAGCAGCCGCAGGAGCAACCACAGCTGCGGCTGGAGCAACCACAGCAGCAGCAGGAGCCAGCACAGTAGCGGCTGGAGCAACCACAACTGCCGCAACCACAGCTGCGGCTGGAGCAACCACAGTAGCCGCAGGAGCAACCACAGCAGCCGCAGGAGCAACCACAGCAGCCGCAACTACAGCAGCCGCAGGAGCAACCACAGCTGCCGCAGGAGCAACCACAGTTGCGGCTGGAGCAACCACAGCAGCCGCAGGAGCAACTACAGCAGCCACAGGAGCTACCACAGCTGCGGCTGGAGCAACCACAGCAGCCGCAGGAGCAACCACAGTAGCCGCAGGAGCAACCACAGTAGCTGCAGGAGCAACCACAGCTGCCGCAACCACAGCAGCGGCAGGAGCAACTACAGCAGCCGCAGGAGCAACGACAGCTGCCACAGGAGCAACCACAGTTGCGGCTGGAGCAACCACAGCAGCCGCAGGAGCAACCACAGCAGCCGCAGGAGCAACCACAACTGCGGCTGGAGCAACCACAGCAGCAGCAGGAGCAACCACAGTAGCGGCTGGAGCAACCACAACTGCCGCAACCACAGCTGCGGCTGGAGCAACCACAGTAGCCGCAGGAGCAACCACAGGAGCCGCAGGAGCAGCCGCAACTACAGCAGCCGCAGGAGCAACCACAGCTGCGGCTGGAGCAACCACAGCAGCCGCAGGAGCAACCACAGCTGCGGCTGGAGCAACTACAGCAGCCGCAGGAGCAACTACAGCTGCGGCTGGAGCAACCACAGCTGCGGCTGGAGCAACCACAGCAGACGCAGGAGTAACCACAGCAGCCGCAGGAGCAACCACAGCAGCCGCAGGAGCAACCACAACTGCGGCTGGAGCAACCACAGCAGCCGCAGGAGCAACCACAGTAGCTGCAGGAGCAACCACAGCTGCCGCAACCACAGCAGCGGCAGGAGCAACCACAGCAGCGGCAGGAGCAACCACAGTAGCAGCAGGAGCAACCACAGTAGCGGCAGGAGCAACCACAGCTGCCGCAACCACAGCTGCGGCTGGAGCAACCACAGTAGCCGCAAGAGCAACCACAGCTGCGGCTGGAGCAACCACAGCTGCGTCTGGAGCAACCACAGCAGCCGCAGGAGCAACCACAGCTGCGGCTGGAGCAACCACAGCAGCAGCAGGAGCCAGCACAGTAGCGGCTGGAGCAACCACAACTGCCGCAACCACAGCTGCGGCTGGAGCAACCACAGTAGCCGCAGGAGCAACCACAGCAGCCGCAGGAGCAACCACAGCAGCTGCAACTACAGCAGCCGCAGGAGCAACCACAGCTGCCGCAGGAGCAACCACAGTAGCCGCAGGAGCAACCACAGCAGCCGCAGGAGCAACCACAGCAGCCACAGGAGCAACCACAGCTGCGGCTGGAGCAACCACAGCTGTGGCTGGAGCAACCACAGCAGCCGCAGGAGCAACCACAGCTGCCGCAGGAGCAACCACAGTAGCTGCAGGAGCAACCACAGCTGCTGCAGGAGCAACCACAACTGCGGCTGGATCAACCACAGCAGCCGCAGGAGCAACCACAGCTGCGGCTGTAGCAACTACAGCAGCCGCAGGAGCAACCACAGCTGCGGCTGGAGCAACCACAGCTGCGGCTGGAGCAACCACAGCTGCGGCTGGAGCAACCACAGCTGCCGCAGGAGCAACCACAGTAGCTGCAGGAGCAACCACAGCTGCTGCAGGAGCAACCACAGCAGCCGCAGGAGCAACCACAGCTGCGTCAGGAGCAACCACAGTAGCTGCAGGAGCAACCACAGCTGCTGCAGGAGCAACCACAGTAACCGCAGGAGCAACCACAGCTGCGGCTGGAGCAACCACAGTAGCTGCAGGAGCAACCACAGCAGCCGCAGGAGCAACTACAGCTAGAGTAGGAGCAACCACAGCTGCAGTAGGAGCAACCACAGCAGCCGCAGGAGCAACCACAGCTGCGTCAGGAGCAACCACAGAAGCTGCAGGAGCAACCACAGAAGCTGCAGGAGCAACCACAGCTCCCGCAGGAGAAACCACAGCTGCGTCAGGAGCAACCACAGTAGCTGCAGGAGCAACCACAGAAGCTGCAGGAGCAACCACAGTAGCTGCAGGAGCAACCACAGCTCCCGCAGGAGAAACCACAGCTGCGTCAGGAGCAACCACAGTAGCTGCAGGAGCAACCACAGTAGCTGCAGGAGCAACCACAGCTCCCGCAGGAGCAACCACAGCAGCTGCAGGATCAACCACAGCAGCCGCAGGAGCAACTACAGCTTCAGCAGGAGCCACAACACAAACACCAGTCGTCGAGGAAACAGTGGCAGCAGCTACAGCAGCACCAGCAGCAGCAGCACCAACAACTGCGGCCTCTTCTGCAGTCATCAACAAAACAAGTTTCCTTCTCGTCATAGCAGTGGTTACAGCGGGTCTTTGGAATTAAGAACTGGACAGGAACAAGGGACTAAATACCAGCACCTTTTAATCTCTATGCCTGCTATCTATTCATTATGAAGACATTGAAAGACTTGACTTAATTTATTTAAATTATTTATTAATTCAGACACCAGTGATTTTGTAGTATGTCTTAAGTTTGAAGTGATTTTTACCAAAAACATAAGATCTGATGAATTCCCTTTATGTCATCTACTAATTAAGTACACTGACAAACTTTCTGTATATTGTTTTGACATGAGACAAGCCTAGACAACACTTTCACCACACCAACTTGTATTAAGATGGACACAGAACCATATGAACCATAAACAGTGAGCGGACACAACAACATGAACAGCTCTTATGTCAGATGAAGACAAAGAGTTACGTTACTGTAAAGTATTTACTGCATGGAAACACTGTGCAGCGTACTGTGGCGATCACTCTGTAGTCTACATGTGGATGTGAATGTTAACAGGCCATGTAAAGTATTCAAAGTATTAAAGTGTGAACTGCAAAGTTCAAGAGTTTACTTTCTTGTCTTTTGTGTTATGATTCAGCATCATACTCATATTTGTTACTTCTAGTACTGTGTGGCAAGCCCATGTTGGCTTCTCATGAAACACACTGAAATCATTTTAGTTCATCAGTACAGCAACAACTAGGCTACAGAGAACCCTAGAGTCTACCAAAACCATTGCACATACACACTAGCATATATAGCCATTAAAACAGGGTAGCTTGTTAGTGGCACAGTACTACAGCTGTTCATGAATTCAAATCAAACCTAATCAAAGTGCCAAATTAAATGTGCACAACATGATGTGGGGTCAATGGTGTGTAATGTGCATTAGTGAAAGAGGTGGGGGCAGATGTTGTATGGTGCCAGAACCTAAAGCAACAGAACCAAACCAAAACCAGATTAAACTGCAGTCAGGATTCATGTCATCTAGAATAACAATGTGTGCCACAGGTGTTCCAGATCACGCCCATCAGCTACCTGCAGAGCGAACTGATACAGGTTAGTACCAGATCAAACCCCAAGAGGACCCCAGAGGTGTTGCTGGAAGTTTGACCTCTCCACATCTTTTAACCTTCTCCATGCACCTTGGAAATAGGTGAGGTTGTGCCAGAAATCCCTACTCTGCTTCTCACATCAACATGCTAGCATTATCATAGCGAGCATGTTAACATGCTGACATTAGCAGATAACTCCAGGTGGGAGAAAATGGAGGATGGAGGAGTCTGAAAAGTCTGGTTACAACCCCGTCAACTGATGAATACTTTGAACATACTACCAATTAACGTTTCATATCTGTTTTGGGGGAAACATATCTGCTACCTGGATTAGGTTTGTTTTTTCAGTCCCAGAAGAGAGATGTTCTTATATTTGAGAGTGATGTTGTTATACTTTCTCCTTGCTTGCTCATGGTGGGAACTCTCTGTAAATAATATTATATCGAGTCCGATCTTGACCTGCTCTATATGTGAAGTGTCATGAGATGACTTTTGTTGTGATCTGGCGCCATATAAATAAAAACTGAATTGAACATTTTGTTGTTGTTGTTTGTTCATTGCGTCATGCACGTAAGTGTTCAACCCTCATGAACTCATAAGACACAAGAAAATACCGTTGCAGAACTTCTCACTTCATATTTCAAACAAAGACATTTGTTTTCTGTCCCAGAATCAGCTTTTTTAATATTTTCACACCGAAAAGCAATTTGACTGCCAACAACAATGTCCAGGAAGACACACAGACATACAGTCAAAACAAGGACAACAAGCACAAGTATCATGAAATATATGCAATATACAGCGTAATTCTTTCCAATTTACAGTGTACTTGTACTGTACTTGGTTATGTTTTAATATGGGGGCGCAAACGTGGAAAGATACATAACTGGCAGGGGGCGTGGAGGCCCTTCTCAAGAAAAAAAATGTAATTACAAACAAGTGTCCTGCATTTCTACACCACCTAACCTCTTGGATTAAGTCAGGTGGGTAAACTACGTTCATATGCATTTACCCTGCTCTACATCCTAAATAATAACATCAACAGGGCTAATGCAAAATATTAATAGCCAGGGGTTCAACTGGGACTTATTACCAGGGGGAGCTGTGCAGCGTTTCCTGCAGGAATTTGTGAGCGTGTGGTAAGAGGACCTTAGACCCTCTAGGGGGGTCCGTCTGCATGCTCCCCCTGAAGAATGCATCAATCTGGAGAGGAGCAAAATTAAGAGGCTAGATCTATGAAGAACTTTGCGCACTAGCCAACAATTTAAATTGGACTGAGACCGAACAATCGGCTCACTTAGGCCCAGAGTTTAGAGGGCTGCGCCTGGACTCACAGAACCTGGAGCCACAGTAGGTAAGATTCTATATCGTGTAGGCTTCGTCTCTGAGACTCTCCTAGTGGGATAAGGGCGAAGCAGAATATAGTCTATGCCTCACTGGGTCCGTCCGGTACCACAAACACACACCCACTTCACGAGATGAAACAATAAGGGTTCCATGCTCTGCCACTGCGCCATGCGTAACAGCGCAGAGAACTCCATATGCGCCCCGGTGACATTGTCCGTGAGGGGATGAAGGCCGGCAACTAAAGAAAGCCTACTGCTGTGAGAAAGGTTAGGCACTGTAACAGTCCAGCGAGGAGCAGAGGAGGTGGAAAAGGAAGAAAGACAGCTCTCCATGCGCCGACAGGCAGGAGGGAGAGCGCGTAAAGAATCACTCGATATCAGTCACTCTGACAAAACACTCCGATGTTCTAGAGTTCCTACATCACCTCATTTAAGCCATTGTTGAGCCCCGTGCAGCCCCGGCCCAATTTAACCACTGTTAATAGCCGCGTTACACTAACAAGAAGCGACTCTTGGATTCCTGTTTCTCAACTTTGTAAACAGTCAGACTCCTGCGTGGATTGACAGACTGTGACTGACAGCCAAAGCATGCTGTGGCAAACGATCAGCGACGGGTTCGCCTCATGACGTCTCCACACAAAGACTGGAAAGTCTTTTTGTCTTCTGTGACGTTTTCATGACACTCACCAACAGGAGAGAAGAGAAAGATGAATCATGTTTGATTTCTTTTCAGTGGACCTGGAACCATTTGACTCTGACCCTCTTTTCAGGAGCATTATACTAAATGAACCCCACCTGGGGGTTTGACCTCCCCCTTTTTACAGACTGAGAGCCCAGCTTCACCGCCTAGTGACCACGGAAGGTTCCAGCTTCACTTTCATTCACAACACTTTGATTACTTCTGCAAACATTTGTTGCTGGTGCAGTCAGGTGGAGCAGTGGCCCTCGGCACCTTACAAATCACCACAGGAGGAAAGTAAATAAGTACATTCACATCATTTTCATATATACATCCAACCGATCAGTGGCTCCTCCTGCCCTATGGAGGGGGGCACTGTCGAAGAGACCGCTCCCATCAGGGTAGAGATGTTTCACCATAAGATGGAATAATGTGAATCATGTGCTCCGGCCTTCGCAGTCACCAGATCTCAACCCAACTGAATCTCTATGGGAGATTTTGGACCCACGTGTTAGACAGCGCTCTCCTCCACTATCATAACACCAAATGAGCGAATATCTTTTTCACCAAATGAGCGAATATCTGTTGGACGAATGCTGTTCCATCCCTCCAGAGGAGTTTCAGAGACTTCAGAATCAATGCCAAGGCGCATTGAAGCTGGTGGCCCGACACTTTACTAAGACACTGAAGGAGCATCAATAAACCAGAGAAATAAGGGAATTCAATTCAACATGACCCCGACACTGCACCAGAAAAGACAAATAAAGCCTTGAAATGAAAGATTTGTTAAAGTGAGTCCAATTCAAAAATGATGGACTTGATGTAAAGTACAATTTATTTAATTCTGGTTAAATTCAGACCAAAGAAAAGCGACCACAGCTTTAAAAAGTCTGGTCACTCTCATTAGAGTTAATACATTCTCTCTAAAGGTGCGGTACTTCCAGTCTTTATTACTTAAAATATCAACAACAAAAAACAAGACATGAACTTTCCTTATCGGGAAAATAAACAAATATTTCAATAACATCACAATCAACAAAACATATTTTATCCAACGTCATGTTAAAAAAAATGTCACTCAACCAGTCATTACTCCCGAAACACCCACAGAACAAATGAAGTCTGAAGACGTTATTAAAGGGTGGCCACACCTGACACAGAGGAAAATACATTACTCATACACATCTTTTACGTCTTTGTTCAGAACATGATGTCGTCTTACCTGCTCTCAGTGGATATAAAAAGTTGCTGTCTGTTCAGTGGAGGACATCAACGAGCAAACAGCAAAGGATACTGAACTCGGGGAATCAGAGAGCATCACAACTTCAGACACTGCAGTGAAGACAAGTCAACGGCAGACGAAACCTGTGAGTATTTTAATGATGAATATGTGTCCAGTTTCAGTCAGTTCCAGTTGTGTTTCCTGTCTTCAGTCACAAAGTACAATTATACATTTGTTCTTTATCGTTGGTGTTACAGTTACATTCTTTGTGCAGTGTTGGCTGTGCTCTGTGTGTAATTTGGAAGGAAAGTTGTAAATTTGTAAAAGCATTCCTCTTTTTTGTGCTTCAGTTATTGTGTGTCTACAGCTAAAACCATGAATCGTCTTTAACTCAAAAGTTTAATTGATGCAGAAAACACGCACGACGTGTTGGGAATTAAGCAAAATAAAGTGATACCTGTAAATATCAGTAAGAAGTAAAGAAACAGATTCGTCATGTCCAGAAGGAAACGTTATTCAGTTGTTGTAACTAAACTGAATCTAACAAATGAATGCTTATATTTTAAAAACAGCAAAGAAAATTTCCACAATGATGATGAAGATCTGTGTCATCCTTCTTCTGGTTGTTGGTAAGTTTAAGACATGAATTCACCAGAAAATATTCTGTATGAATTAGTTTGAAATGTGGAAACAAAATATAAATGTTACATTGATCCATGATATTAATGTACAGCCTCAGGCAATGCACAGACAACCACAGCAGCAGCAGGAGCAACTACAGTTGCCGCAGGAGCAACCACAGTAGCCGCAGGAGCAACCACAGTAGCCGCAGGAGCAACCACAGCTGCGGCTGGAGCAACCACAGCTGCGGCTGGAGAAACCACAGCTGCGGCTGGAGCAACCACAGCAGCCGCAGGAGCAATAACAGCTGCGGCTGGAGCAACCACAGCTGCGGCTGGAGCAACCACAGTAGCTGCAGGAGCAACCACAGTAGCTGCAGGAGCAACCACAGCAGCTGCAGGAGCAACCACAGCTGCGGCTGGAGCAACCACAGCAGCAGCAGGAGCAACCACAGTAGCGGCAGGAGCCACCGCAGCTGCCGCAACCACAGCTGTGGCTGGAGCAACCACAGCAGCAGCAGGAGCAACCACAGTAGCCGCAGGAGCAACCACAGCAGCTGCAGGAGCAACCACAGCTGCGGCTGGAGTAACCACAGCTGCGGCAGGAGCAACTACAGCAGCCGCAGGAGCAACCACAGCTGCGGCAGGAGCAACCACAGCAGCGGCAGGAGCAACTACAGCAGCCGCAGGAGTAACCACAGCAGCCGCAGGAGCAACCACAGCTGCGGCAGGAGCAACCACAGTAGCGGCAGGAGCCACCACAGCTGCCGCAACCACAGCTGCGGCTGGAGCAACCACAGTAGCCGCAGGAGCAACCACAGCTGCGGCTGGAGCAACCACAGCTGCGTCTGGAGCAACCACAGCAGCCGCAGGAGCAACCACAGCTGCGGCTGGAGCAACTACAGCAGCCGCAGGAGCAACCACAGCAGCTGCAGGAGCAACCACAGTTGCCGCAGGAGCAACCACAGTAGCCGCAGGAGCAACCACAGCTGCGGCTGGAGCAACCACAGCTGCGGCAGGAGCAACTACAGCAGCCGCAGGAGCAACCACAGCTGCGGCAGGAGCAACCACAGCAGCTGCAGGAGTAACCACAGCAGCCGCAGGAGCAACCACAGCTGCGGCTGGAGCAACCACAGCTGCGGCTGGAGCAACCACAGCAGCCGCAGGAGCAACCACAGCTGCGGCAGGAGCAACTACAGCAGTCGCAGGAGTAACCACAGAAGCCGCAGGAGCAACCACAGCTGCGGCTGGAGAAACCACAGCTGCGGCTGGAGCAACCACAGCAGCCGCAGGAGCAATAACAGCTGCGGCTGGAGCAACCACAGCTGCGGCTGGAGCAACCACAGTAGCTGCAGGAGCAACCACAGTAGCTGCAGGAGCAACCACAGCAGCTGCAGGAGCAACCACAGCTGCGGCTGGAGCAACCACAGCAGCAGCAGGAGCAACCACAGTAGCGGCAGGAGCCACCGCAGCTGCCGCAACCACAGCTGTGGCTGGAGCAACCACAGTAGCGGCAGGAGCAACCACAGCTGCCGCAACCACAGCTGCGGCTGGAGCAACCACAGTAGCCGCAGGAGCAACCACAGCTGCGGCTGGAGCAACCACAGCTGCGTCTGGAGCAACCACAGCAGCCGCAGGAGCAACCACAGCTGCGGCTGGAGCAACCACAGCAGCAGCAGGAGCAACCACAGTAGCCGCAGGAGCAACCACAGCAGCCGCAGGAGCAACCACAGCTGCGGCTGGAGCAACCACAGCTGCGGCAGGAGCAACTACAGCAGCCGCAGGAGCAACCACAGCTGCGGCAGGAGAAACCACAGCAGCTGCAGGAGTAACCACAGCAGCCGCAGGAGCAACCACAGCTGCCGCAACCACAGTAGCTGCAGGAGCAAACACAGCTGCCGCAACCACAGCAGCCGCAGGAGCAACCACAGCAGCAGTAGGAGCAACCACAGTAGCCGCAGGAGCAACCACAGTAGCCGCAGGAGCAACCACAGCAGCCGCAAGAGCAACCACAGCAGCAGCAGGAGCAACCACAGTAGCGGCAGGAGCCACCACAGCTGCCGCAACCACAGCTGTGGCTGGAGCAACCACAGTAGCAGCAGGAGCAACCACAGCTGCCGCAACCACAGCTGCGGCTGGAGCAACCACAGTAGCCGCAGGAGCAACCACAGCTGCGGCTGGAGCAACCACAGCTGCGTCTGGAGCAACCACAGCAGCCGCAGGAGCAACCACAGCTGCGGCTGGAGCAACCACAGCAGCTGCAGGAGTAACCACAGCAGCCGCAGGAGCAACCACAGCTGCCGCAACCACAGTAGCTGCAGGAGCAAACACAGCTGCCGCAACCACAGCAGCCGCAGGAGCAACCACAGCAGCTGCAGGAGCAACCACAGCTGCGGCTGGAGCAACCACAGCAGCAGCAGGAGCAACCACAGTAGCCGCAGGAGCAACCACAGCAGCCGCAAGAGCAACCACAGCAGCCGCAGGAGCAACCACAGTAGCCGCAGGAGCAACCACAGCAGCCGCAAGAGCAACCACAGCAGCAGCAGGAGCAACCACAGTAGCGGCAGGAGCCACCACAGCTGCCGCAACCACAGCTGTGGCTGGAGCAACCACAGTAGCAGCAGGAGCAACCACAGCTGCCGCAACCACAGCTGCGGCTGGAGCAACCACAGTAGCCGCAGGAGCAACCACAGCTGCGGCTGGAGCAACCACAGCTGCGTCTGGAGCAACCACAGCAGCCGCAGGAGCAACCACAGCTGCGGCTGGAGCAACCACAGCAGCAGCAGGAGCAACCACAGTAGCCGCAGGAGCAACCACAGCAGCCGCAAGAGCAACCACAGCAGCCGCAGGAGCAACCACAGCTGCGGCTGGAGCAACCACAGCAGCAGCAGGAGCAACCACAGTAGCCGCAGGAGCAACCACAGCAGCCGCAGGAGCAACCACAGCAGCCGCAGGAGCAACCACAACTGCGGCTGGAGCAACCACAGCAGCCGCAGGAGCAACCACAGTAGCTGCAGGAGCAACCACAGCTGCCGCAACCACAGCAGCGGCAGGAGCAACCACAGTAGCAGCAGGAGCAACCACAGTAGCGGCAGGAGCAACCACAGCTGCCGCAACCACAGCTGCGGCTGGAGCAACCACAGCTGCCGCAGGAGCAACCACAGCAGCCGCAGGAGCAAACACAGCTTCAGCAGGAGCCACAACACAAACACCAGTCGTCGAGGAAACAGTGGCAGCAGCTACAGCAGCACCAGCAGCAGCAGCACCAACAACTGCGGCCTCTTCTGCAGTCATCAACAAAACAAGTTTTCTTCTCGTCATAGCAGTGGTTACAGCGGGTCTTTGGAATTAAGAACTGGACAGGAACAAGGGACTAAATACCAGCACCTTTTAATCTCTATGCCTGCTATCTATTCATTATGAAGACATTGAAAGACTAGACTTAATTTATTTAAATTATTTATTAATTCAGACACCAGTGATTTTGTAGTATGTCTTAAGTTTGAAGTGATTTTTACCAAAAACATAAGATCTGATGAATTCCCTTTATATCATCTACTAATTAAGTACACTGACAAACTTTCTGTATATTGTTTTGACATGAGACAAGCCTAGACAACACTTTCACCACACCAACTTGTATTAAGATGGACACAGAACCATATGAACCATAAACAGTGAGCGGACACAACAACATGAACAGCTCTTAACGTCAGATGAAGACAAAGAGTTACGTTACTGTAAAGTATTTACTGCATGGAAACACTGTGCAGCGTACTGTGGCGATCACTCTGTAGTCTACATGTGGATGTGAATGTTAACAGGCCATGTAAAGTATTCAAAGTATTAAAGTGTGAACTGCAAAGTTCAAGAGTTTACTTTCTTGTCTTTTGTGTTATGATTCAGCATCATACTCATATTTGTTACTTCTAGTACTGTGTGGCAAGCCCGTCTTGGCTTCTCATGAAACACACTGAAATCATTTTAGTTCATCAGTACAGCAACAACTAGGCTACAGAGAACCCTAGAGTCTACCAAAACCATTGCACATACACACTAGCATATATAGCCATTAAAACAGGGTAGCTTGTTAGTGGCACAGTACTACAGCTGTTCATGAATTCAAATCAAAACTAATTAAAGTGCCAAATTAAATGTGCACAACATGATGTGGAGCCAATGGTGTGTAATGTGCATGAGTGAAAGAGGTGGGGGCAGATGTTGCATGGTGCCAGAACCTAAAGCAACAGAACCAAACCAAAACCAGATTAAACTGCAGTCAGGATTCATGTCATCTAGAATAACAATGTGTGCCACAGGTGTTCCAGATCACGCCCATCAGCTACCTGCAGAGCGAACTGATACAGGTTAGTACCAGATCAAACCCCAAGAGGACCCCAGAGGTGTTGCTGGAAGTTTGACCTCTCCACATCTTTTAACCTTCTCCATGCACCTTGGAAATAGGTGAGGTTGTGCCAGAAATCCCTACTCTGCTTCTCACATCAACATGCTAGCATTATCATAGCGAGCATGTTAACATGCTGACATTAGCAGATAACTCCAGGTGGGAGAAAATGGAGGATGGAGGAGTCTGAAAAGTCTAGTTACAACCCCGTCAACTGATGAATACTTTGAACATACTACCAATTAACGTTTCATATCTGTTTTGGGGGAAACATATCTGCTACCTGGATTAGGTTTATTTTTTCAGTCCCAGAAGAGAGATGTTCTTATATTTGAGAGTGATGTTGTTATACTTTCTCCTTGCTTGCTCATGGTGGGAACTCTCTGTAAATAATATTATATCGAGTCCGATCTTGACCTGCTCTGTATGTGAAGTGTCATGAGATGACTTTTGTTGTGATCTGGCGCCATATAAATAAAAACTGAATTGAACATTTTGTTGTTGTTGTTTGTTCATTGCGTCATGCACGTAAGTGTTCAACCCTCATGAACTCATAAGACACAAGAAAATACCGTTGCAGAACTTCTCACTTCATATTTCAAACAAAGACATTTGTTTTCTGTCCCAGAATCAGCTTTTTTAATATTTTCACACCGAAAAGCAATTTGACTTCCAACAACAATGTCCAGGAAGACACACAGACATACAGTCAAAACAAGGACAACAAGCACAAGTATCATGAAATATATGCAATATACAGTGTAATTCTTTCCAATTTACAGTGTACTTGTTGGTTATGTTTTAATATGGGGGCGCAAATGTGGAAAGATACATAACTGGCAGGGGGCGTGGAGGCCCTTCTCAAGAAAAAAAGAATTACAAACAAGTGTCCTGCATTTCTACACCACCTAACCTCTTGGATTAAGTCAGGTGGGTAAACTACGTTCATATGCATTTACCCTGCTCTACATCCTAAATAATAACATCAACAGGGCTAATGCAAAATATTAATAGCCAGGGGTTCAACTGGGACTTATTACCAGGGGGAGCTGTGCAGCGTTTCCTGCAGGAATTTGTGAGCGTGTGGTAAGTGGACCTTAGACCCTCTAGGGGGGTCCGTCTGCATGCTCCCCCTGAAGAATGCATCAATCTGGAGAGGAGCAAAATTAAGAGGCTAGATCTATGAAGAACTTTGCGCACTAGCAAACAATTTAAATTGGACTGAGACCGAACAATCGGCTCACTTAGGCCCAGAGTTTAGAGGGCTGCGCCTGGACTCACACAACCTGGAGCCACAGTAGGTAAGATTCTATATCGTGTAGGCTTCGTCTCTGAGACTCTCCTAGTGGGATAAGGGCAAAGCAGAATATAGTCTATGCCTCACTGGGTCCGTCCGGTACCACAAACACACACCCACTTCACGAGATGAAACAATAAGGGTTCCATGCTCTGCCACTGCGCCATGCGTAACAGCGCAGAGAACTCCATATGCGCCCCGGTGACATTGTCCGTGAGGGGATGAAGGCCGGCAACTAAAGAAAGCCTACTGCTGTGAGAAAGGTTAGGCACTGTAACAGTCCAGCGAGGAGCAGAGGAGGTGGAAAAGGAAGAAAGACAGCTCTCCATGCGCCGACAGGCAGGAGGGAGAGCGCGTAAAGAATCACTCGATATCAGTCACTCTGACAAAACACTCCGATGTTCGCGAGTTCCTACATCACCTCATTTAAGCCATTGTTGAGCCCCGTGCAGCCCCGGCCCAATTTAACCACTGTTAATAGCCGCGTTACACTAACAAGAAGCGACTCTTGGATTCCTGTTTCTCACCTTTGTAAACAGTCAGACTCCTGCGTGGATTGACAGACTGTGACTGACAGCCAAAGCATGCTGTGGCAAACGATCAGCGACGGGTTCGCCTCATGACGTCTCCACACAAAGACTGGAAAGTCTTTTTGTCTTCTGTGACGTTTTCATGACACTCACCAACAGGAGAGAAGAGAAAGATGAATCATGTTTGATTTCTTTGCAGTGGACCTGGAACCATTTGACTCTGACCCTCTTTTCAGGAGCATTATACTAAATGACCCCCACCTGGGGGTTTGACCTCCCCCCTTTTTACAGACTGAGAGCCCAGCTTCACCGCCTAGTGACCACGGAAGGTTCCAGCTTCACTTTCATTCACAACACTTTGATTACTTCTGCAAACATTTGTTGCTGGTGCAGTCAGGTGGAGCAGTGGCCCTCGGCACCTTACAAATCACCACAGGAGGAAAGTAAATAAGTACATTCACATCATTTTCATATATACATCCAACCGATCAGTGGCTCCTCCTGCCCTATGGAGGGGGGCACTGTCGAAGAGACCGCTCCCATCAGGGTAGAGATGTTTCACCATAAGATGGAATAATGTGAATCATGTGCTCCGGCCTTCGCAGTCACCAGATCTCAACCCAACTGAATCTCTATGGGAGATTTTGGACCCACGTGTTAGACAGCGCTCTCCTCCACTATCATAACACCAAATGAGCGAATATCTTTTTCACCAAATGAGCGAATATCTGTTGGACGAATGCTGTTCCATCCCTCCAGAGGAGTTTCAGAGACTTCAGAATCAATGCCAAGGCGCATTGAAGCTGGTGGCCCGACACTTTACTAAGACACTGAAGGAGCATCAATAAACCAGAGAAATAAGGGAATTCAATTCAACATGACCCCGACACTGCACCAGAAAAGACAAATAAAGCCTTGAAATGAAAGATTTGTTAAAGTGAGTCCAATTAAAAAATGATGGACTTGATGTAAAGTACAATTTATTTAATTCTGGTTTAATTCAGACCAAAGAACAGCGACCACAGCTTTAAAAAGTCTGGTCACTCTCATTAGAGTTAATACATTCTCTCTAAAGGTGCGGTACTTCCAGTCTTTATTACTTAAAATATCAACAACAAAAAACAAGACATGAACTTTCCTTATCGGGAAAATAAACAAATATTTCAATAACATCACAATCAACAAAACATATTTTATCCAACGTCATGTTAAAAAAAATGTCACTCAACCAGTCATTACTCCCGAAACACCCACAGAACAAATGAAGTCTGAAGACGTTATTAAAGGGTGGCCACACCTGACACAGAGGAAAATACATTACTCATACACATCTTTTACGTCTTTGTTCAGAACATGATGTCGTCTTACCTGCTCTCAGTGGATATAAAAAGTTGCTGTCTGTTCAGTGGAGGACATCAACGAGCAAACAGCAAAGGATACTGAACTCGGGGAATCAGAGAGCATCACAACTTCAGACACTGCAGTGAAGACAAGTCAACGGCAGACGAAACCTGTGAGTATTTTAATGATGAATATGTGTCCAGTTTCAGTCAGTTCCAGTTGTGTTTCCTGTCTTCAGTCACAAAGTACAATTATACATTTGTTCTTTATCGTTGGTGTTACAGTTACATTCTTTGTGCAGTGTTGGCTGTGCTCTGTGTGTAATTTGGAAGGAAAGTTGTAAATTTGTAAAAGCATTCCTCTTTTTTGTGCTTCAGTTATTGTGTGTCTACAGCTAAAACCATGAATAGTCTTTAACTCAAAAGTTTAATTGATGCACAAAAAAGCCCGATTTATTCCACAAACAGTGAAGGTGCTCACAGTAACACAATGACAATCCTAACAATCCTAATTTGTGGAACCAAACAATAGTTTTTAAATGAATGGTAGTAGTTCCCATTTACAGCTAAGACAGTATTATTGTCTTAAAGATGCAGTGGATGATGTAATGAAAATGATAACATTCCCTTCAGCACAGCTAGTGTCACGACGTGTTGGGAATTCAGCAAAATAAAGTGATACCTGTAAATATCAGTAAGAAGTGAAGAAACAGATTCGTCATGTCCAGAAGGAAACGTTATTCAGTTGTTGTAACTAAACTGAATCTAACAAATGAATGCTTATATTTTAAAAACAGCAAAGAAAATTCCCAAAATGATGATGAAGATCTGTATCATCCTTCTTCTGGTTGTTGGTAAGTTTAATTAATTCACCAGAAAATATTCCGTATGAATCAGTTTGAAATGTGGAAACAAAATATAAATGTTATATTGATCCATGATATTGATGTACAGCCTCAGGCAATGCACAGACAACCACAGCAGCAGCAGGAGCAACTACAGCAGCAACCACAGCAGCCGCGGGAGCAACCACAGCTTCTGCAGGAGCAACCACAGCAGTCGCAGGAGCAACCACAGTAGCCGCAGGAGCAACCACAGCTGCAGCAGGAGCAACCACAGCAGCCGCAGGAACAACCACAGTAGCTGCAGGAGCAACCACAGCTCCCGCAGGAGCAACCACAGCTGCCGCAACCACAGCAGCGGCAGGAGCAACCACAGTAGCAGCAGGAGCAACCACAGTAGCGGCAGGAGCAACCACAGCTGCCGCAACCACAGCTGCGGCTGGAGCAACCACAGTAGCCGCAGGAGCAACCACAGTAGCCGCAGGAGCAACCACAGCTGCGGCTGGAGCAACCACAGCTGCGTCTGGAGCAACCACAGCAGCCGCAGGAGCAACCACAGCTGCGGCTGGAGCAACCACAGCAGCAGCAGGAGCAACCACAGTAGCGGCTGGAGCAACCACAACTGCCGCAACCACAGCTGCGGCTGGAGCAACCACAGCAGCCGCAGGAGCAACCACAGCAGCCGCAGGAGCAACCACAGCACCCACAGGAGTAACCACAGCTGCGGCTGTAGCAACTACAGCAGCCGCAGGAGCAACGACAGCTGCGGCTGGAGCAACAACAGCAGCCGCAGGAGCAACCACAGCAGCCGCAGGAGCAACCACAGCTGCCGCAGGAGCAACCACTGCAGCCGCAGGAGCAACCACAGCAGCCGCAGGAGCAACCACAACTGCGGCTGGAGCAACCACAGCAGCCGCAGGAGCAACCACAGTAGCTGGAGCAACCACAGTAGCGGCAGGAGCCACCACAGCTGCCGCAACCACAGCTGTGGCTGGAGCAACCACAGTAGCAGCAGGAGCAACCACAGTAGCGGCAGGAGCAACCACAGCTGCCGCAACCACAGCTGCGGCTGGAGCAACCACAGTAGCCGCAGGAGCAACCACAGCTGCGGCTGGAGCAACCACAGCTGCGTCTGGAGCAACCACAGCAGCCGCAGGAGCAACCACAGCTGCGGCTGGAGCAACCACAGCAGCAGCAGGAGCAACCACAGTAGCCGCAGGAGCAACCACAGCAGCCGCAGGAGCAACCACAGCAGCCGCAGGAGCAACCACAACTGCGGCTGGAGCAACCACAGCAGCCGCAGGAGCAACCACAGTAGCTGCAGGAGCAACCACAGCTGCCGCAACGACAGCAGCGGCAGGAGCAACCACAGTAGCAGCAGGAGCAACCACAGTAGCGGCAGGAGCAACCACAGCTGCCGCAACCACAGCTGCGGCTGGAGCAACCACAGTAGCCGCAGGAGCAACCACAGCTGCGGCTGGAGCAACCACAGCTGCGTCTGGAGCAACCACAGCAGCCGCAGGAGCAACCACAGCTGCGGCTGGAGCAACCACAGCAGCAGCAGGAGCAACCACAGCACCCACAGGAGCAACCACAGCTGCGGCTGTAGCAACTACAGCAGCCGCAGGAGCAACGACAGCTGCGGCTGGAGCAACAACAGCAGCCGCAGGAGCAACCACAGCAGCCGCGGGAGCAACCACAGCTGCCGCGGGAGCAACCACAGCAGCCGCAGGAGCAACCACAGCTGCCGCAGGAGCAACCACAGCTCCCGCAGGAGCAAACACAGCTTCAGCAGGAGCCACAACACAAACACCAGTCGTCGAGGAAACAGTGGCAGCAGCTACAGCAGCACCAGCAGCAGCAGCACCAACAACTGCGGCCTCTTCTGCAGTCATCAACAAAACAAGTTTCCTTCTCGTCATAGCAGTGGTTACAGCGGGTCTTTGGAATTAAGAACTGGACAGGAACAAGGGACTAAATACCAGCACCTTTTAATCTCTATGCCTGCTATCTATTCATTATGAAGACATTGAAAGACTTGACTTAATTTATTTAAATTATTTATTAATTCAGACACCAGTGATTTTGTAGTATGTCTTAAGTTTGAAGTGATTTTTACCAAAAACATAAGATCTGATGAATTCCCTTTATATCATCTACTAATTAAGTACACTGACAAACTTTCTGTATATTGTTTTGACATGAGACAAGCCTAGACAACACTTTCACCACACCAACTTGTATTAAGATGGACACAGAACCATATGAACCATAAACAGTGAGCGGACACAACAACATGAACAGCTCTTAACGTCAGATGAAGACAAAGAGTTACGTTACTGTAAAGTATTTACTGCATGGAAACACTGTGCAGCGTACTGTGGCGATCACTCTGTAGTCTACATGTGGATGTGAATGTTAACAGGCCATGTAAAGTATTCAAAGTATTAAAGTGTGAACTGCAAAGTTCAAGAGTTTACTTTCTTGTCTTTTGTGTTATGATTCAGCATCATACTCATATTTGTTACTTCTAGTACTGTGTGGCAAGCCCGTCTTGGCTTCTCATGAAACACACTGAAATCATTTTAGTTCATCAGTACAGCAACAACTAGGCTACAGAGAACCCTAGAGTCTACCAAAACCATTGCACATACACACTAGCATATATAGCCATTAAAACAGGGTAGCTTGTTAGTGGCACAGTACTACAGCTGTTCATGAATTCAAATCAAAACTAATTAAAGTGCCAAATTAAATGTGCACAACATGATGTGGAGCCAATGGTGTGTAATGTGCATGAGTGAAAGAGGTGGGGGCAGATGTTGCATGGTGCCAGAACCTAAAGCAACAGAACCAAACCAAAACCAGATTAAACTGCAGTGAGGATTCATGTCATCTAGAATAACAATGTGTGCCACAGGTGTTCCAGATCACGCCCATCAGCTACCTGCAGAGCGAACTGATACAGGTTAGTACCAGATCAAACCCCAAGAGGACCCCAGAGGTGTTGCTGGAAGTTTGACCTCTCCACATCTTTTAACCTTCTCCATGCACCTTGGAAATAGGTGAGGTTGTGCCAGAAATCCCTACTCTGCTTCTCACATCAACATGCTAGCATTATCATAGCGAGCATGTTAACATGCTGACATTAGCAGATAACTCCAGGTGGGAGAAAATGGAGGATGGAGGAGTCTGAAAAGTCTGGTTACAACCCCGTCAACTGATGAATACTTTGAACATACTACCAATTAACGTTTCATATCTGTTTTGGGGGAAACATATCTGCTACCTGGATTAGGTTTATTTTTTCAGTCCCAGAAGAGAGATGTTCTTATATTTGAGAGTGATGTTGTTATACTTTCTCCTTGCTTGCTCATGGTGGGAACTCTCTGTAAATAATATTATATCGAGTCCGATCTTGACCTGCTCTGTATGTGAAGTGTCATGAGATGACTTTTGTTGTGATCTGGCGCCATATAAATAAAAACTGAATTGAACATTTTGTTGTTGTTGTTTGTTCATTGCGTCATGCACGTAAGTGTTCAACCCTCATGAACTCATAAGACACAAGAAAATACCGTTGCAGAACTTCTCACTTCATATTTCAAACAAAGACATTTGTTTTCTGTCCCAGAATCAGCTTTTTTAATATTTTCACACCGAAAAGCAATTTGACTGCCAACAACAATGTCCAGGAAGACACACAGACATACAGTCAAAACAAGGACAACAAGCACAAGTATCATGAAATATATGCAATATACAGCGTAATTCTTTCCAATTTACAGTGTACTTGTACTGTACTTGGTTATGTTTTAATATGGGGGCGCAAACGTGGAAAGATACATAACTGGCAGGGGGCGTGGAGGCCCTTCTCAAGAAAAAAAGAATTACAAACAAGTGTCCTGCATTTCTACACCACCTAACCTCTTGGATTAAGTCAGGTGGGTAAACTACGTTCATATGCATTTACCCTGCTCTACATCCTAAATAATAACATCAACAGGGCTAATGCAAAATATTAATAGCCAGGGGTTCAACTGGAACTTATTACCAGGGGGAGCTGTGCAGCGTTTCCTGCAGGAATTTGTGAGCGTGTGGTAAGAGGACCTTAGACCCTCTAGGGGGGTCCGTCTGCATGCTCCCCCTGAAGAATGCATCAATCTGGAGAGGAGCAAAATTAAGGGGCTAGATCTATGAAGAACTTTGCGCACTAGCAAACAATTTAAATTGGACTGAGACCGAACAATCGGCTCACTTAGGCCCAGAGTTTAGAGGGCTGCGCCTGGACTCACAGAACCTGGAGCCACAGTAGGTAAGATTCTATATCGTGTAGGCTTCGTCTCTGAGACTCTCCTAGTGGGATAAGGGCAAAGCAGAATATAGTCTATGCCTCACTGGGTCCGTCCGGTACCACAAACACACACCCACTTCACGAGATGAAACAATAAGGGTTCCATGCTCTGCCACTGCGCCATGCGTAACAGCGCAGAGAACTCCATATGCGCCCCGGTGACATTGTCGGTGAGGGGATGAAGGCCGGCAACTAAAGAAAGCCTACTGCTGTGAGAAAGGTTAGGCACTGTAACAGTCCAGCGAGGAGCAGAGGAGGTGGAAGAGGAAGAAAGACAGCTCTCCATGCGCCGACAGGCAGGAGGGAGAGCGCGTAAAGAATCACTCGATATCAGTCACTCTGACAAAACACTCCGATGTTCGCGAGTTCCTACATCACCTCATTTAAGCCATTGTTGAGCCCCGTGCAGCCCCGGCCCAATTTAACCACTGTTAATAGCCGCGTTACACTAACAAGAAGCGACTCTTGGATTCCTGTTTCTCAACTTTGTAAACAGTCAGACTCCTGCGTGGATTGACAGACTGTGACTGACAGCCAAAGCATGCTGTGGCAAACGATCAGCGACGGGTTCGCCTCATGACGTCTCCACACAAAGACTGGAAAGTCTTTTTGTCTTCTGTGACGTTTTCATGACACTCACCAACAGGAGAGAAGAGAAAGATGAATCATGTTTGATTTCTTTGCAGTGGACCTGGAACCATTTGACTCTGACCCTCTTTTCAGGAGCATTATACTAAATGACCCCCACCTGGGGGTTTGACCTCCCCCTTTTTACAGACTGAGAGCCCAGCTTCACCGCCTAGTGACCACGGAAGGTTCCAGCTTCACTTTCATTCACAACACTTTGATTACTTCTGCAAACATTTGTTGCTGGTGCAGTCAGGTGGAGCAGTGGCCCTCGGCACCTTACAAATCACCACAGGAGGAAAGTAAATAAGTACATTCACATCATTTTCATATATACATCCAACCGATCAGTGGCCCCTCCTGCCCTATGGAGGGGGGCACTGTCGAAGAGACCGCTCCCATCAGGGTAGAGATGTTTCACCATAAGATGGAATAATGTGAATCATGTGCTCCGGCCTTCGCAGTCACCAGATCTCAACCCAACTGAATCTCTATGGGAGATTTTGGACCCACGTGTTAGACAGCGCTCTCCTCCACTATCATAACACCAAATGAGCGAATATCTTTTTCACCAAATGAGCGAATATCTTTTGGACGAATGCTGTTCCATCCCTCCAGAGGAGTTCCAGAGACTTCAGAATCAATGCCAAGGCGCATTGAAGCTGGTGGCCCGACACTTTACTAAGACACTGAAGGAGCATCAATAAACCAGAGAAATAAGGGAATTCAATTCAACATGACCCCGACACTGCACCAGAAAAGACAAATAAAGCCTTGAAATGAAAGATTTGTTAAAGTGAGTCCAATTCAAAAATGATGGACTTGATGTAAAGTACAATTTATTTAATTCTGGTTTAATTCAGACCAAAGAAAAGCGACCACAGCTTTAAAAAGTCTGGTCACTCTCATTAGAGTTAATACATTCTCTCTAAAGGTGCGGTACTTCCTGTCTTTACTTAAAATACTCAACAACAAAAAACAAGACATGAACTTTCCTTATCGGGAAAATAAACAAATATTTCAATAACATCACAATCCCCAAAATATTTTATCCAACGTCATGTTAAAAAAAATGTCACTCAACCAGTCATTACTCCCGAAACACCCACAGAACAAATGAAGTCTGAAGACGTTATTTAAGGGTGGCCACACCTGACACAGAGGAAAATACATTACTCATACACATCTTTTACGTCTTTGTTCAGAACATGATGTCATCTTACCTGCTCTCAGTGGATATAAAAAGTTGCTGTCTGTTCAGTGGAGGACATCAACGAGCAAACAGCAAAGGATACTGAACTCGGGGAATCAGAGAGCATCACAACTTCAGACACTGCAGTGAAGACAAGTCAACGGCAGACGAAACCTGTGAGTATTTTAATGATGAATATGTGACCAGTTTCAGTCAGTTCCAGTTGTTTCCTGTCTTCAGTCACAAAGTACAATTATACATTTGTTCTTTATCGCTGGTGTTACAGTTACATTCTGTGTGCAGTGTTGGCTGTGCTCTGTGTGTAATTTGGAAGGAAAGTTGTAAATTTGTAAAAGCATTCCTCTTTTTTGTGCTTCAGTTATTGTGTGTCTACAGCTAAAACCATGAATCGTCTTTAACTCAAAAGTTTAATTGATGCACAAAAAAGCCCGATTTATTCCACAAACAGTGAAGGTGCTCACAGTAACACAATGACAATCCTAACAATCCTAATTGGTGGAACCAAACAATAGTTTTTAAATGAATGGTAGTAGTTCCCATTTACAGCTAAGACAGTATTATTGTCTTAAAGATGCAGTGGATGATGTAATGAAAATGATAACATTCCCTTCAGCACAGCTAGTGTCACGACGTGTTGGGAATTCAGCAAAATAAAGTGATACCTGTAAATATCAGTAAGAAGTGAAGAAACAGATTCGTCATGTCCAGAAGGAAACGTTATTCAGTTGTTGTAACAAAACTGAATCTAACAAATGAATGCTTATATTTTAAAAACAGCAAAGAAAATTCCCAAAATGATGATGAAGATCTGTATCATCCTTCTACTGGTTGTTGGTAAGTTTAAGAAATTAATTCACCAGAAAATATTCTGTATAAATTAGTTTGAAATGTGGAAACAAAATATAAATGTTATATTGATCCATGATATTGATGTACAGCCTCAGGCAATGCACAGACAACCACAGCAGCAGCAGGAGCAACTACAGCAGCAACCACAGCTGCGGCAGGAGCAACCACAGCAGCCGCAGGAACAACCACAGTAGCTGCAGGAGCAACCACAGCTGCGGCAGGAGCAACCACAGTTGCCGCAGGAGCAACCACAGTAGCCGCAGGAGCAACCACAGTTGCCGCAGGAGCAACCACAGTAGCCGCAGGAGCAACCACAGCAGCCGCAGGAGCAACCACAGCTGCGGCTGGAGCAACTACAGCAGCCGCAGGAGCAACTACAGCAGCCGCAGGAGCAACCACAGCTGCGGCTGGAGCAACCACAGTAGCCGCAGGAGCAACCACAGCTGCGGCTGGAGCAACCACAGCTGCGGCTGGAGCAACCACAGCAGCCGCAGGAGCAACCACAGCTGCGGCTGGAGCAACCACAGCTGTGGCTGGAGCAACCACAATAGCTGCAGGAGCAACCACAGCTGCCGCAACCACAGCTGCGGCTGGAGCAACCACAGTTGCCGCAGGAGCAACCACAGTAGCCGCAGGAGCAACCACAGCTGCGGCTGGAGCAACCACAGCAGCCGCAGGAGCAACCACAGCTGCGGCTGGAGCAACTACAGCAGCCGCAGGAGCAACCACACCTGCGGCTGGAGCAACCACAGCAGCCGCAGGAGCAACTACAGCAGCCGCAGGAGCAACTACAGTAGCGGCTGGAGCAACCACAGTAGCCGCAGGAGCAACCACAGCTGCGGCTGGAGCAACCACAGCTGCGGCTGGAGCAACCACAGCTGCGGCTGGAGCAACCACAGCAGCCGCAGGAGCAACCACAGCTGCGGCTGGAGCAACCACAGCTGCCGCAGGAGCAACCACAGTAGCCGCAGGAGCAACCACAGCTGCCGCAACCACAGCTGCGGCTGGAGCAACCACAGTAGCCGCAGGAGCAACCACAGCTGCCGCAGGAGCAACCACAGTAGCCGCAGGAGCAACCACAGCTGCCGCAGGAGCAACCACAGTAGGCGCAGCAGCACCAACAACTGCGGCGTCTTCTGCAGTCATCAACAAAACAAGTTTCCTTCTCGTCATAGCAGTGGTTACAGCAGGTCTTTGGAATTAAGAACTGGACTGGAACAAGGGACTAAATACCAGCACTTTTTAATCTCTATGCCTGCTATCTATTCATCATGAAGACATTGAAAGACTTGACTTAATTTATTTAAATTATTTATTAATTCAGACACCAGTGATTTTGTAGTATGTCTTAAGTTTGAAGTGATTTTTACCAAAAACATAAGATCTGATAAATTCCCTTTATATCATCTACTTATTAAGTACACTGACAAACTTTCTGTATATTGTTTTGACATGAGACAAGCCTAGACAACACTTTCACCACAACAACTTGTATTAAGATTGACACAGAACCATATGAACCATAAACAGTGAGCGGACACAACAACATGAACAGCTCTTACGTCAGATGAAGACAAAGAGTTATGTTACTGTAAAGTATTTACTGCATGGAAACACTGTGCAGCGTACTGTGGCGATCACTCTGTAGTCTACATGTGGATGTGAATGTTAACAGGCCATGTAAAGTATTCAAAGTATTAAAGTGTGAACTGCAAAGTTCAAGAGTTTACTTTCTTGTCTTTTGTGTTTCAGCATCATACTCATATTTGTTTCTTCTAGTACTGTGTGGCAAGCCCGTGTTGGCTTCTCATGAAACACACTGAAATCATTTTAGTTCATCAGTACAGCAACAACTAGGCTACAGAGAACCCTAGAGTCTACCAAAACCATTGCACATACACACTAGCATATATAGCCATTAAAACATAGCACTGTATCACTAACAAACTACCAAGCCTGGGGTACTGCAGTATTCATAGTGTGACTATTTTACAATTGTTAAAAATATCTTTGAAGGATCTTTATGACATTGCATTTTAACACCGTTTCGACACGGCTGTGTCTTCATCAGAGTCAAAATGGACAAAGACATGAGGCCAACAACACATAGTCAGTCACCTAGTACAGGGACAAGTTCAATTTGAACAGCTGTCGCCAAGTACTTGTTCATGGTGTGAACTGTTGGGTCTCTGTGAATCATATTATAAAGTGCACCGCCTAGACCTCCTCCATATGTAAACTGGTTACTTGTCCAGGGTGTCCTCTGTCTAGCTCTAGCCCACCGACCCTGTAAAGGATAAGCGGTTACAGAAAATGGATGGATGGATGGATGGATGGGTTTCAAGATGTAGGACATGAGAATGCATTCTACGTTTTCATTTAAGAGAAACTAAGTAAGAGAATACAACAGATAGTGTCCAATATAGATGACCACACAAAACAGAAACAAACTTCTCCTCAGCACGTAGAATATGACCATAAAGGTTGCGATGGAAAACAATAAAAACAAAAGCTGAAAAGTAACAATGGACAGTCTACTACACGAGGAGTGTCCATTATGGGTTGTTCCTTAAGTAACAGACATGGGGCAGCCAGATCTTAGTGCACTGTGACTCTGTTCTATTCAAGATGAAGGGCATCAGTCATTTCACTGAGCCACAGCTTAAAAGTGGGAACTTCCTTTTTCTTCCAGAATGTCATGTTGCTGTAACCAAAGGCAGGATCAGGTTCAATGTGGATATTATGTGAATATCAGAGAATGTTTTGTCCAATATCTCTCTATCCTGAGACAGAGAGCGAAGCTATGGAGGAGATTTTCCTCTGCTATATTGTATTCATCACATTGAGAGGAGATGTCTCGAAACATCTTGTGAAGCTCTGATTTTGAATAGTGGAGTTTGTGGAAAACCCGAAACTGAATAAGACAATGGGGGGAATCGGGGGGAATCGCATGTCACCTTTCTGTCAGTACCGGCCTTTTGGAGAAGGCACTTATCTAGAACTGAGGGTGAGGCACTTTGAAAAGAAGGTAAATTGGTGCGCACACTGAAAAAAAAAGAAGAAACGTAGGGAAGTCATACGTTTCTTGGAACTGAGCAAACAAGGCAAAGGTTTCACTCAGGTAAAAAGTCACCAATTGTATGAATACCCAAGTCTCTCCACTGTAAGAATCCATTATCAAGTTGGGAAGGAGAGAACGAAGGATTCCCAGCTATGGGGAGCAGCTCCCCCTCCAGCTGCAGCCAATGAGGGGTTTCAGCTGAGTCGTTATTTATAATTGAAATTATTTTGATATTGGAAGCCCAATAATAAGACAAATGTCAGGGAGAGCAAGCCCACCAACTCGTTTGGGTTTGCAGAGGTGAGCTTTTTTAATTCTAGGACTTTTAAAATCCCAAATGAAGGGAAGGATAACAGAATTTAAGTGTTTAAAAAAGGATTTGGGCAAGAACACAGGGAGGCACTGGAAGAGACACAGCAGCTGGGGAAGGACTGTCATTTTAATTGTGTTAGTCCTACCTATCAATGAAATAGGGAGCGGTCTCCAAAATGTAAAATTCGGCCACAAGAGGGGGATAGTTAGCCTTGACAAGGGAGGAAAATTCTTCAGTGATCTGAATCCCAAGATCCGTGAACGTCTGAAAAGAAATTTAAATGGTAAATGTTGTATCAGGGAAAGGTCCTTTAACCCATCAGGCATCAACTTTCTTCTGGTCCTGTAACCAGAAAATGTTTCAAACAAGTTTATTTTGTCCTAAAGTGCTGTACTTAAGTACAATTTTGAGGTATTTGTACTTCACTTGAGTATTTACATTTTCTTTTACTACATACTTCAACTCCAGTACAGTTCAGAGGAAGACATTTTATTTTTTAATACACTGCATTTATTTGACAATTTACGACTGTTCAACTCCTCCCTCTGAGTGTCAGACACTCAGGAAGAGACTGGAAATCTGTATCTACCTCACCTGTTCATACACCGCCTCACTATTTATTCTAAATGTTTAAGTGCAATACATATATAGTCACACACTTTAGTGCAACACTTATTGTATATATTTATACCTCATTTCACTTAAATACTGTAAATGTGTATATTTTGTATTTTCTATTTCTTATTTTTATATTTTGTACAAACTTTTAGTTCTAAATTATGCTACTTTCTACTCTTGAATGGGAGCACCGGTACTGTACAATTTCCCCCTGGGGATCAATAAAGTATTTCTGATTCTGATTCTGATTTCTGATTCTGATTCTAGTTGTTACTTTGCAGATTATTATTAATAATAAAAAATATAATCAACAAACAAAATTATAATGTGTATTACAGGTTAAGAAATTCACAAGATACCCAGCAGTGAATAAAGTAATGAAAATGATTTAATGCATCAATACTTAAAATCCTATAATATATTATTTAATATTCCCAAATGGGCCATTCTGCATAATGAGTATATTTTCGTTTGGTACATTTTGAAGTAAAAATGTTAATGCAGGTCTTGTGTAGCTCTTGTAACAGAGTATTTCTACACTGTGGTATTGCTACTTTTACTGAAGTAAATGATCTGAATACTTCTGTGTGTACAGGCTGTGGAAACAAATTTCCCTAACGGAGGACAATAAATTATCTCTGTCTCAGCCTTTTAAATTGCTCTCCAAAATGGACTGAGAAGAGAACGCAACACTGAGCAACCAAAAGATGTCTGATATGTGCCACTTGAATGAATTCAACAGCTGAACTAGTCTTACTGTGTTCACCTGTTTTACCCAACCATGTTAGGGTTAAAACGCAGTGCTCTGGGAAGTGTGCACGGGCTCACGGGGGCTATTGATAATCTAAAATGCTCCTTAAAAGACATCGAAAAGATGTATAGGGCCTAGTTAAAATAATCCTAAAAGGTATATAAAAAACTATAGGGGGTGTACTGGGCCACTGGGCAGGTGGATCAACTTAATCTTAAAAAACAAAATCCTCTGGTTCATCAGGGTCTCTAAGAAGAAGGAGTGGGACCGCTATTATTGGTCATATATTTGCAAAAGTACGGTGGAGTAATAGTTGAGTATTCGATAAAAATGTAAGATAAAAACTGATATAAGTGTATACATATGGTTAAAATAGATTATCAAATTTTTTTTTTAAATAAGTGCTAGAATAAATTGTATATGTAAAAAAAAATAAAAAAGTGCCAGGATAAAATCTAAAACAAAGTGCAAAAATGTAAATATTTATTTAAAAGAAAGAAATCATCAATATATCCACAAACCGATTAAAATCCTCATATGGATAAAAAAGTGCTATATAAATATAATCATACAACCCATGCTGAATACGAATAAAAAATTAGTACAAAAAACATAAAAATTCAATCATTGTTAGTAATAAGTTTAAAAGACAGCATGCATAAATACATTTTCAATATAGTAAAAATTTAAATCCATGCAAAAGTTTTAAATACAACCTTGTAAATCCAATAGAAGAGGAGTATTGAATAAAATGAATAAGTAAATAAATATCTAAATAATGAATAAATATAATAGAAATAATTAAAGAATAAATACGTTATTTTAATTGATTTTATGAAGGGGGGGGGGGGGGGGGGTTGGTAACGCTGATCCTGCTAAAAGCCTGAGAGAGAGGCCCTGGGGAATCAAGAGGTTAGCATTTCTAATAAATACTATAAAATGTGACCTTAACAATTGGAAGTGGATCCATCTCTAGTATTTTTCATTGAGAGCGGTTGGGTCTATTGTTTCTAATAGATGAATCCACTTCCTCTGGTCCAGTCCCTACTGCTCTCCAGGCCCATGCTTTGCACATTGCGTTGGCCGTCACCGCTGTTTATTACATAGATATGTTGTTTAATTCTAAGGTGTATTTCGTGTCTAGTCTCCCCCACATACAGTTTGTGGCAGGCCATGCATCTAATCGCATAAACTGCGTTTCTTGTTGTGGGCTTTAAGGCCTGCCACGGATTAAAACCAACCTTGGCAAAATGATTAAAAATGTGGGGGAGACGAATAAAACCAATTTCTGGGCCCCGAAGCGCTTCCTTTGTTATTACATTTTTATTTAGATTTGAGCTGACCAGGAAATCTTTGCCCCAACCCCCGTCGCCCCTCAAAGTTCGTCTTCAGGGACTCCAAGAAAGGTTTAAGGCTCCCTGAATAAGTTGTTACCAAGGGGACGAGGGTGGGGTCGGGCGGCCGAGAGGAGGTGTCCTTGTACTTGTTGTTAAAAGTGCGGCCGATCTCCGCCTTGATGCTCCTAAGGAAGCGCTTCCAGTATCCCCTGGGTCGCAGCGCCTCCTCCACATGCTCCGGGAAGGTGCAGATTCTGTGGAAGCGTATCAGCTGGGATTTTATCAGACCCCTGTACGTATGCTTGGGGTGGTAGCTGGTCTTATGAAGAAGTGCATGTCGATCTGTGTCCTTAAAATAAACTTCGGTGGCCAGTGTTTTTTTTTGTGGTCGCTGGAGTCACGGAAGAAGACACAGGTATCCAGGAACTCCACTGTGGATTTGTGTAAATTATGTTTGAGTTTTATTTTAGGATGATGTGTATTAAGGATGTCCATGAATGTAAAACATTCCTGTGGTGTGTGTGGTCCCAGAGGCCGAAGATGTCGTCCAGGTACCGGAAATATACGAGAGGATTTATGGGTGTTTTGACAAACACCAGATAAATATCTGCATATGATGATGCATACTTACGGCCCATAGCACAGCCGCACAGCTGGAGATAGTGTCGGTTATTGAAAGTGAAATCATTTCTGGTGAGTGTAATGTGAAGCAACTGTAAGACTTGGCTGTCGGGTCTGGATGGGTCTGGGTGTTTATTGAATAGATGCCAAGTGATGTGATGTTTCTATATTTGTATATAAAGAATCAATGTCTATGGAAAAAAGGTGTGTGTCTTTAATGTCACTAGGGTGAAGTTTTGCAAGTGGATTAATAAAGTGGTCTATGTATTCTGTTATATTGTAGGTTTCTGAGCCGCAGTCGCTGACAATAGGACGACCGGAACAACAGAGGGGACTGTCCACGCCTCCGGAGGCTTATGAATCTTGGGGAGCAGATAGAAGAGGCCGGGCCTGGGTTCGTCTGGACCGTCCAAATATTGTTTTTGTTTTGCCGTGATGAATTTGTTAATATATAATGTGTTTGTGATGTCCCTAACTAATGTTTGTGTCTGCAGTTGTATTGAATGTGGTAATGGTTTGTAATATGTGTTGTTGTTAAGCTGTCTGTGTGCCTCTAATATGTAATTATCCCTATCCTGTAAAACTATTTGGCCCCCCTGTTCTGATGATGTGTTTATGTTCCTGACTAATATTGGGTGTTCTGTGTGGAAGGGGGGCTGCCTCAACAACAACCAACACAACACAACCCCAGGTTTCTACTGTAGCCAGGCAGACAGAGTCACAGCTCTATCAACCTGACGAACATGGCCAAAGACTTACATTGACTGCCCCCCCCCAACACACACACAAACGTTATACGTTATATTAATGTACACCGCCCCTTTCCCCCCTGCGTTACATTAACGCACCCACCCCCTACTGGACACTTTATTTTATGTTTGCACATTATTTATCTATTTACCTTATATTTTTTACTTTGCTGTCTGTCAGATTATATGTTATATGTTAAAAGAAAATGCAGCACCTTCAGACCACAGCAAATTCCTTGTAATGTATGTTACTTGGCAATAAACAGTTTCTGATTCTGATTCTGATTGAGCCATGTATTCCTATAGCCTTCAGCAGTAACAACTTCATGAGCTTCTTTAGTGACTCTATTAGAATTTTCTACATGACAATAAGTTACTTGAGGACTTACAAATGACCTTGTAATTGCATTAGACAAAGGCTGTGTTCGACACCAGTGACCATCATATCCTATTACAGAGACAGAACATATAATTGGCATTAAAGGAACCGCACTAAGCTGGTTTAAGTTGTATTTATCAGATCGATCACAGTTTGTACATGTTAACGATGAATCCTCCATGTACGCCAAAGTTAGTCATGGAGTTCCACAAGGTTCTGTGCTTGGACCAATACTATTCACCTTATATATGCTTCCGATAGGGGATATTGTTAGAAATCACTCCATAAACTGTTATGCAGATGACATCCAATTATATCTATCGATCAAGCCAGATGAAACCAATCGGTTAGCTAAACTTCAAGCATGCCTTAAAGACATAAAAACCTGGATGACCTGCAATTATCTGATGTTAAACACAGACAAAACTGAAGTTATTGTACTTGGCCCTGAACACCACAGAAACACATTATCATCCCGTCTCAAACAGATGCAGAAAAATTAGTCCATGCATTTGTCACATCTAGGCTGGATTATTGCAATTCCTTATTATCAGGCTGTCCCAATGAGTCCCTGAGGACTCTCCAGCTGATCCAGAATGCTGCAGCACGTGTACTGACAGGAACCAGGAAAAGAGATCATATTTCTCCTGACCTACAAAGCTCTTACTGGTCAGGCACCATCATATCTTAAAGAGCCCATAGTGCCCTATTCCTGGCTCAGGCCTGCCTGGACCAGGCCCCTAGTTATGCTGCTATAGGCCTAGACTGCTTGGGGACTTCCCATGATGCACTGAGCTTTCCTCCTCTCCCCCTCCATCTGTACACATTCATGTCCCACCAATGCACGTTACTAACTTGATTTGGCACTACATAAATAAAATTGAATTCAACCACATCTGCTCCAACGCAGAGAATGGGGACTGAACGTCAGTTCCAGTTGCAGGATGCCAAGAAAAAAGGTAAATAGAGACTGAAATGAATGATTTGGTGTAATTCAGATCAATAGGTACAGTACATGCAGTTGTTCATACTTAGCATACTTTTAAATAAAGCCACATAAAACAGTTTGAAAGGGTGTATGAGTTTGAAATGACAAATATCGCTCAGACAAAATGGTTAATCCAACATCATATATAAAAAGAAACCAACTCAAGTTTCTATCCAAATGAAAAGTGAATGAATAAGCCATTGCATGGTTGGCCACACCTTCAATTCATATTGAAAAACATATTTGTAAATTGTAAAGACTCTGATGTCATCTTACCTGCTTTGTGCTGTTATAAAAGCTCCTGTATTCTCACTGTTGGAAACCACTAAGCAAACAGCAAAGGATACAGTGCAGGTGGAATCAAAGAGCATCACATATTCCATCACTACAGTGGATGCAATTCAAACTGAGGCTAAATTTGTAAGTATTTCAATTACATAATTTCAGTGTTTGTCATTTATTCTTAAATGATGTAGTTATTCATTCATCAACAGTATTATGGTTATTTAATAAAAGTTATTGTATTTTAGCTGCATCTTGTAGATTATTTTCTTGTGTGTGTTATTGTGTGTCTACAGTCATACCTGTGTTATATTTTCCTAAAATGTAAAATTTCAATCAGTGCACAAAAGAAAGCCATGTGTTCTTATACTTACCGTAATTCCAGATTTCTTTCCTTTTGAATAATTTTGGGTCTTTTTTATGATCTATGTTTTCTACAGTAGATGATGTTTATAATAAATATTAATGTAGAAGTAATTAAGTTCTACATTGGTGGCAGGAAGAAAACTACATGATATATCATCATCTTGTAACCTATTAATTAACCATTTAACCAATGAAAAGAAATTGAAAACAGCAGGTCTCTGTCTTGTCAATAACCTTTTGATAGTTACCCAGGCGGTACCGCAAACAGGGAAAGCCTGATTCATATTGTTGGCAAAAGTATCTTTAAATCTTCTATCTTTCCAAGCAAAGTATAAGTGTTTATACATTTAGGTAATGAAGTACACAAGGACAAGAGTTTAACTAATATATGTCTCAAAGGTAGTAATGAATACTCATTTTCATATAGAACTGAGGTTCTTTTTATAATTAACATAAGTAATGATTTGTGTTCTCAAACAGAAGAGACTGTTTTGCAATGATGATGAAGATCTGTGTCATCTTTCTTTTGTTTGTTGGTGAGTGAAAATAAGTAATTCCCAATAAAATACCTTAAACACTTGAAAAGTGGAACAAAAAAATAAATAAATGTGACACTAATCCATCTTTCTCTATGCACTGCATCAACAACAGGTGACCCAACAACAACCACAGATGCAGCAACAACAACCACAGCTGCAACAACAACAACAACCACTGCAGCAGCAATGACTATGGGTGCAGCAACAACAACAAGAACTAATCCAACAACCACAGTTGTGATCACAACAACCACAATTGGCACAGCAACACCTACAGTAGTTCTAGCATCAACCACAGGTACTGCCGCAAAAACCACAGTAGTCCCAGCAGCCACAACCATGGGAACCCCAGGAGGTTCAACCACACTGGCAACAGGAATAACAACCACAGGGGCCCAAGCAGCCACAACCACATTGGCTCCAGCAGCAACCACAAGTTCTGCAGTTACAACTACGGGAGCCCTAGTGGCATCAACCACACTAGCAAAACTCACAGTGGACCCAGCAAAAACAACCACAATGGCCCAAGGACCAACAGCCACTGTAGCCCCAGTAGCAAAAACTACTGTAACTCCAGCATTAACCACAGTTTCCGCAACAACAAGCACAGTAGCACTAGGGACAACAACTACAGCAACAACCACTGCTGCCCTGACAGCAGTGACAGCAACCACAGTAGCCCCAGGACCAACAACCACAGTTGCCACTGGAGGAATGACTACAGCTGTTGCAGCAACAACCACAGAGGCCTCAACAGCTCAAATAAAAAGTACAGCTGCTCCAACAAACACAGCTGAAACAACGACAACCACAGTGCCCCCAATAGCAACCTCAGCAGTAACAACAGTTGCTGCATCAAAAACCACCACAGCGGCAAAAACTTCCAAGGCTGCAGCAACAACCACCACAGCAGCCCCAACAGCAACCACATTAGCTCCAGAACCAACAACCACAGTAGCCCCAGGACCATCAACCACAGTTGCCACTGGAGGAATGACTAAAGCTGCTGCAGCAACAACCACAGTGGCATCAGAAGCTCAATCAAAAACCACAGCTGCCCCAACTACAACCACAGGGACCCCAACAACAACCACCTCTGCCCCAACATTAATGACAGCTGCAACAACAAACACAGCTGAAACAACGACAACCACAGTGCCCCCAATAGCAACCTCAGCAGTAACAACAGTTGCTGCATCAAAAACCACCACAGCGGCAAAAACTTCCAAGGCTGCAGCAACAACCACCACAGCAGCCCCAACAGCAACCACATTAGCTCCAGAACCAACAACCACAGTAGCCCCAGGACCATCAACCACAGTTGCCACTGGAGGAATGACTAAAGCTGCTGCAGCAACAACCACAGTGGCATCAGAAGCTCAATCAAAAACCACAGCTGCCCCAACTACAACCACAGGGACCCCAACAACAACCACCTCTGCCCCAACATTAATGACAGCTGCCACAACAACCTCAGTAGCTCCAGGACCAACAACCACAGTAGCCCCAGGACCAACAACCACAGTTGCCACTGGAGCAATGACTACAGCTGTTGCAGCAACAACCACAGTGGCCTCAGGAGCTCAAACAAAAACCAGAGCTGCTCAAACAACCACAGCGGCCCCAACAACAACCACTGCTGCCCTGACAGCAGCGACAGCAACCACAGTAGCTCCAGAACCATCAACCACAGTAGCCCCAGGACCAACTACCACAGTTGCCACTGGAGGAATGATTACAGCTGTTGCAGCAACAACCACAGTGGCCTCAGGAGCTCAAACAAAAACCACAGCTGCGCCGACAACCACAGCGGCCCCAACAACAACCACTGCTGCCCCAACTACAACCACAGGGGCCCCAACAACAACTGCAGCAGCTACAACAACTGCTGCTGCAGCAACAACAACAGTTGCCGCAACAAAAACCAGTGCAGTGGCAACAACCACCACAGTTGCCCCGGCAACGACCACATTAGCTCCAGAACCAACAACCACAGTAGCCCCAGGACCATCAACCACAGTTGCCACTGGAGGAATGACTACAGCTGTTGCAGCAACAACCACAGTGGCCTCAGGAGCTCAAACAAAAACCACAGCTGCGCCGACAACCACAGCGGCCCCAACAACAACCACTGCTGCCCCGACAACAACGAGAGCAGCGACAGCAACCAGAGTGACCCCAACAACAACAGCAGCAGGAGCAACGACTACGGCTGCAGCTACAACAGTTTCCCCAACAAAAGACACTGCAGCGAAACTATTGACCACAGAAACAACCACAGTAGCCCCAGGACCAACAACCACGGTTGCCCCTGGAGCAATGACTACACCTGCTGCAACAACAACCACAGTGGCCTTAACAGCCCAAATAAAAACTACAGCTGCTCCAACAACCACAGCAGAAGTGACAACCATAGTACCCCCAACAGCAACCGCAGCAGCAACAACTACTGCTGCAGCAACAACAACAGTTGCTGCATCAAAAACCACCGCAAAAACTACCATGGCTAGAGTAACCACCACCACAGTTGCCCCAGCAACAACCACCACAGTTGCCCCATCAACAACGACAGCTGTGATGACAACAATCACAATTGGCACAGCAACATCTACAGTCGGTATAGCAACAAACACAGTAGATGCAGCAAAAAATCTCACAGTGCCATCAGAAGCTCAAACAAAAACCACGGCAGCCCCAACTACAACCACAGGGGCCCCAACAACAACTGCAGCAGCTACAACAACTGCTGCTGCAGCAACAACAACAGTTGCCACAACAAAAACCAGTGCAGTGGCAACAACCACCACAGTTGCCCCAGCAACGACCACATTAGCTCCAGAACCAACAACCACAGTAGCCTCAGGACCATCAACCACAGTTGCCACTGGAGGAATGACTACAGCTGTTGCAGCAACAACCACAGTGGCCTCAGGAGCTCAAACAAAAACCACAGCTGCGCCGACAACCACAGCGGCCCCAACAACAACCACTGCTGCCCCGACAACAACGAGAGCAGGGACAGCAACCACAGTGACCCCAACAACAACAGCAGCAGGAGCAACAACTACGGCTGCAGCAACAACAGTTTCCCCAACAAAAGACACTGCAGCGAAACTATTGACCACAGAAACAACCACAGTAGCCCCAGGACCAACAACCACGGTTGCCCCTGGAGCAATGACTACACCTGCTGCAACAACAACCACAGTGGCCTTAACAGCCCAAATAAAAACTACAGCTGCTCCAACAACCACAGCAGAAGTGGCAACCATAGTACCCCCAACAGCAACCGCAGCAGCAACAACTACTGCTGCAGCAACAACAACAGTTGCTGCATCAAAAACCACCGCAAAAACTACCATGGCTAGAGTAACCACCACCACATTTGCCCCAGCAACAACCACCACAGTTGCCCCATCAACAACGACAGCTGTGATGACAACAATCACAATTGGCACAGCAACATCTACAGTCGGTATAGCAACAAACACAGTAGATGCAGCAAAAAATCTCACAGTGCCATCAGAAGCTCAAACAAAAACCACGGCAGCCCCAACTACAACCACAGGGGCCCCAACAACAACTGCAGCAGCTACAACAACTGCTGCTGCAGCAACAACAACAGTTGCCACAACAAAAACCAGTGCAGTGGCAACAACCACCACAGTTGCCCCAGCAACGACCACATTAGCTCCAGAACCAACAACCACAGTAGCCTCAGGACCATCAACCACAGTTGCCACTGGAGGAATGACTACAGCTGTTGCAGCAACAACCACAGTGGCCTCAGGAGCTCAAACAAAAACCACAGCTGCGCCGACAACCACAGCGGCCCCAACAACAACCACTGCTGCCCCGACAACAACGAGAGCAGGGACAGCAACCACAGTGACCCCAACAACAACAGCAGCAGGAGCAACAACTACGGCTGCAGCAACAACAGTTTCCCCAACAAAAGACACTGCAGCGAAACTATTGACCACAGAAACAACCACAGTAGCCCCAGGACCAACAACCACAGTTGCCCCTGGAGCAATGACTACACCTGCTGCAACAACAACCACAGTGGCCTCAACAGCCCAAATAAAAACTACAGCTGCTCCAACAACCACAGCAGAAATGACAACCATAGTGCCCCCAACAGCAACCGCAGCAGCAACAACTACTGCTGCAGCAACAACAACAGTTGCTGCATCAAAAACCACCGCAAAAACTACCATGGCTAGAGTAACCACCACCACAGTTGCCCCGGCAACAACCACCACAGTTGCCCTATCAACAACGACAGCTGTGATGACAACAACCACAATTGGCACAGCAACATCTACAGTCGGTATAGCAACAAACACAGTAGACCCAGCAAAAAATCCCACAGTGCCATCAGAAGCTCAAACAAAAACCACGGCAGCCCCAACTACAACCACAGGGGCCCCAACATCAACTGCAGCAGCTACGACAACTGCTGCCGAAGCAACAACAACATTTGCTGCAACAAAAACCAGTGCAGTGGCAACAACCACCACAGTTGCCCCAGTAACGACCACAGTTGTGCCAGCAATGACTACAGCTGTAACGACTGCAACCTCAATTGGCACAGCAACACCTACAGTAGTTCTAGCATCAACCACGGGTACTGCCGCAAAAACCACAGTAGTCCCAGCAGCCGCAACCATGGGAGCCCCAGGAGGTTCAGCCACACTGGCAACAGAAATAACAACCACAGCGGCCCAGGCAGCAACAACCACATTGCATCCAGCGGCAACCACAAGTTCTGCAGTTACAACTACGGGAGCCCTAGTGGCATCAACCACACTAGCAAAATTAACAGTGGACCTAGCAAAAACAACCACAATGGCCCAAGGACCAACAGCCACTGTAGCCCTAGTAGCAAAAACTACTGTAACTCCAGTATCAACCACAGTTTCCGCAACAACAAGCACAGTAGCACTAAGGACAACAACTACAGTGGCCCCAGCAGTAACAACCACAGTAACTCCAGCATCAACCACAGGTTTTGCAGCTACAACTACGGTAACCCAAGGGGCACCAACCACACTAAACAAGGAAACAACCACAGTTTCTGTTGGAGCAACGACTACAGCGACTGCAGCAACGAGTACAGCTGCTGTAGCAACAACTACAGTGGCCTCAGAAGCTCAATCAAAAACCACAGCTGCCCCAACTACTATCACAGTTGCCACAACAACAACCACCTCTGCCCCAACATTAAAAACAGCTGTAACAATGACCACTGTAGCTCCAGAACCAACAACCACAGTGGCCACTGGAGCTCAAACAAAAACCACAGCTGCTCCAACAATCACAGCAGCTCCAACAACAACCACTGTTGCTCCAAAAACAACGACAGCAGCAACGGCAACCACAGTGAACTCAGCAACAACAGCCGCAGGAGCAATGACTACAGCTACAGCAACAACAGTTGCCCCAACAAAAAACACTGCAGCGGAACTATTGACCACAGAAACAACCACAGTAGCCCCAGGACCAACAACCACAGTTGTCCCTGGAGTGATGACTACACCTGCTGCAACAACAACCACAGTGGCCTCAACAGCTCAAATAAAAACTACAGCTGCTCCAACAACCACAGCAGAAACAACGACAACCACAGTGCCCCCAACAGCAACCGCAGCAGCAATGACTACTGCTGAAGCAATAACAGTTGCTGCATCAAAAACCACAGCAGTGTCAAAAACTACCATGGCTGCAGAAACAATCACCACAGTTGCCCCAGCAACAACAACAGCTGTGATGACAACAACCACAATTGGCACAGCAACACCTACAGTAGGTATAGTAACAACCACAGTGGACCCAGCAGAAAAACCCACAGTGGCTCCAGGAGCAACAACCACACTGACCACAGAAAAAAACACAGTGGCTCCAGGAGCAACAACCACAGTTGCCGCTGGAGGTACTACAACTACAGCTGGAGCAACAACAACCACTGTGGCATCAGAAGCACAAACAAAAACCACAGCAGCCCCAACGACAAACACAGTGGCCCCAACAACAACCACCTCTGCCCCAACATTAACGACAGCTGCAACAACAACCACAGTAGCTCCTGGACAAACAACTACAGTTGACACAGGAAAGACAACCACAGTTGACACAGGAGCAATGACTACAGTTGCCCCTAGAGCAACAAGTACAGCTGGTGCAACAACCACAGTGGCACCAGGACCAACAGCTACAGGTGCCTCTGCAGGAATGACTACAGCTGCGGCAACAACAACCACAGTGGCTGCAGAAGCTCAAACAAAAACCACAGTGGCCCCAACAACAACCACCGCTGCCCCGACAACAATGACAGCTGCAACAATGACAACCACAGTAACCCCAACAACAAAAGCAGCAGGAACAGCAACTACAGCCGCAGGAACAACAGTTGCCCCAACAAAAAACACTGCAGCGGAACTATTGACCACAGAAACAACCACAGTAGCCCCAGGACCAACAACCACAGTTGCCCCTGGAGCAATGGCTACACCTGCTGCAACAACAACCACAGTGGCCTCAACAGCTCAAATAAAAACTACAGCTGCTCCAACAAACACAGCAGAAACAACGACAACCATAGTGCCCCCAACAGCAACCGCAGCAGCAACGACTACTGCTTTAGCAACAACCACCACAGTTGCCCCAGCAACGACAGCTGTGAGGACAACAACCACAATTAGCACAGCAACACCTACAGTAGGTATAGCAACAACCACAGTGGCTTCAGGAGCAACAACCACACTGACCACAGAAACAACCACAGTAACACCACGACCAACAACCACAGATTCCACTGGAGGAACGACTACAGCTGCAGCAACAACAACCACAGTGGCATCAGAAGTTCAAACACAAACCACAGCAGCCCCAACTACAACCACAGTGGCCCCAACAACAACCACCTCTGCCCCAACATTAACGACAGCTGCAACAACAACCACAGTAGCTCCTGGACAAACAACTACAGTTGACACAGGAAAGACAACCACAGTTGACACAGGAGCAATGACTACAGTTGCCCCTGGAGCAACAAGTACAGCTGGTGCAACAACCACAGTGGCACCAGGACCAACAGCTACAGGTGCCTCTGCAGGAATGACTACAGCTGCGGCAACAACAACCACAGTGGCTGCAGAAGCTCAAACAAAAACCACAGTGGCCCCAACAACAACCACCGCTGCCCCGACAACAATGACAGCTGCAACAATGACAACCACAGTAACCCCAACAACAAAAGCAGCAGGAGCAGCAACTACAGCCGCAGGAACAACAGTTGCCCCAACAAAAAACACTGCAGCGGAACTATTGACCACAGAAACAACCACAGTAGCCCCAGGACCAACAACCACAGTTGCCCCTGGAGCAATGGCTACACCTGCTGCAACAACAACCACAGTGGCCTCAACAGCTCAAATAAAAACTACAGCTGCTCCAACAAACACAGCAGAAACAACGACAACCATAGTGCCCCCAACAGCAACCGCAGCAGCAACGACTACTGCTTTAGCAACAACCACCACAGTTGCCCCAGCAACGACAGCTGTGAGGACAACAACCACAATTAGCACAGCAACACCTACAGTAGGTATAGCAACAACCACAGTGGCTTCAGGAGCAACAACCACACTGACCACAGAAACAACCACAGTAACACCACGACCAACAACCACAGATTCCACTGGAGGAACGACTACAGCTGCAGCAACAACAACCACAGTGGCATCAGAAGTTCAAACACAAACCACAGCAGCCCCAACTACAACCACAGTGGCCTCAACAACAACCACAGCAGCTGCAACAAATACTGCTGCACCAACGATAACGGTTGCCGCAACAAAAACCACTGCAGTGGCAAAAACTACCACGGCTGCAGCAAAAACCACCACAGTTGCCCCCGCAATGACCACAGTTGTCCAAGCAATGACTACAGCTGTAACGACAACAACCACAATTGGCACAGCAGCACCTACAGTAGGTATAGCATCAACCACAGGATCTTCAGCTACAACTATGGGAGCCCCAGGGGCATCACTCACACTGGCCACAGTAGCAGCAACCACTCTGACCACAGAAACAACCACAGTAGCCCTAGGACCAACAACCAAAGCAACCCCAGAACCAACAACCACAGTTGCCGCTGGAGCACTGACTACAGCTGCTACATCAACAACCACAGTGGCTTCAGAAGATCAAACAAAAACCACAGCTGCCCCACCTACAACCACAGTGGCCCCAACAACAACCACCTCTGCCCTAACATTAATGACAGCTGCAACAACAACCTCAGTAGCTCCAGGACCAACAACCACAGTGACCCCAACAACAACCACAGCAGAATCAAGAGCAACCAGAAGTACTGACCAAGGAGAAACAGCCACAGTTGCCTCTGTAGCAATTGCCACAGTTGACCCAGGAACAAAAACCACAGGAGCCCCAGGACCATCAGCCACATTGGTCTCAGGAGATACAACCACAGTGGCCTCAGGTGTTAGAAGCACAGTGGTCCCAGGAGTAACAACCACTTTACCCACAGGAGAAACAACCCCAGTAGCTCTAGCATCAACCACACCTGCCGTAGCGACAACCACAGTTTCCCCAGGAGCAACAACCACAGTGGCTGAAGCTGAAACAACCACATTGGTGACAGGAGCAAAACCCACAGTGACACCAGGAGCTACAACCACAATGACCGGAGCAACAGCATTGGCCCCAGGAGCAACAACAACTGGAGTACAAGGTGCAACCACCATAGCTGTCCAAGGATCCACAACCACAATGGTTGCAGGAGCAACCACCACTGTACCCCCAGTAGCAACAGAAGCTTCAGCATCAACCACAGCTTCTGCAACAACAGCCACAGTTGCCCCAAGAACAACAACCACAATAGCTCCAGGAGCAACACCTACAGTGGCTCTAGGAGCCACAACCATGGGAGCCCCAGAAGCAACAACCACTGTACCTACAGGAGAAATAACCACAGTAGCTCCAGCATTAACCACAGCTGCTGTAGCAATAACCACAGTTGCCCCTGGAGCAACAACTACACCTGCTAGAGCAACAACCACATCTTCCGCAGTAACAACCACAGAGGTTCAAGAAGTAACAACCACAGTAGCCCCAGCATCAACCACTTTTGCCCCAGGAGCATCAACCACTTTTGCCCCAGGAGCATCAACCACTTTTGCCCCAGGAGCAACAACCACTGGAGTGCAAGGAGCAACAACAACAGTATCCCAAGGAACAAGAACCACAGTAGCCCCAGGAGCATCAACCACACTTGCCCCAGGAGCAACAACCACATTGACCCCTGGAGCCATGACTACAGTGGCCCCAGCAGCAACATCGACAGTGGCCCCTGGAGCAACAACTATGGGAGTGCAAGGAGCAACAACAATAGTATCCCAAGGAACAAGAACCACAGTAGCCTCAGAAGCATCAACCACACTGGCTCCAGGAGCAACAACAACATTGGCCTCTGGGGCCATAACCACAGTGGCCCCGGCAGCACCATCCCCAATTGCCCCAGGAGCAACTACCACAGTTGCTCCAGGATCCACAACCATGGGAGCCCCAGGAGCAACAACCACAGTGTCCCCAGGAGCACCAACCACAATAGCTCCAGCATCAACTACAGGTTCTGCAGCAACATCCACAGTAGTCACAGGAGCCACAAATATTGGAGCACCAGGATCATCAATCACACTCGCCCCAGGAGCTACAAATACGAGAGCCCCAGGAGCAAAAACCACAGGTTCTTCAGTATCAGAGGGAGCCCAAGGGGCATCAACCACAGTAGAACCAAGAGCAACAACCACAGTTGACCCAGGTGAAACACCCACATTTACAACAGTAACAACGGCCACAGCTGTCGCATCACCAACCACAGTAGTGGCAGGATCAACCATAACTGTGGCAGCAACAACCACAGTAGCCCCAGGAGCATCAACCACACTGGCCCGAGGAACAACAACCACACTGGCCCCTAGAGCAACAGCCACATTGGCCCCAGGAGCAATAACTACAGTAGCCCCAGCAGCAGCCACAGCTGCCCCAGGAGGAACCACAACGGCTATGGCAGCAGGAACTGCAGTGGCCCCAGGAGCAAACACAGTTGTCTCTGCAGGAACCACAGTGGCCCTAGCAGCAACCACAACAAAAACAACAGTAGTGCTAATAGTGGAGGAAACAGTAGCAGCAGCTACAGCAGCACCACCAACAGCAGCACCAAAGCCAACAACTGCTGCCTCCTCTTCAGTCATCAACAAAATAAGTTTCCTTTTAGTCATAGCCATTGTAACAGCCATGCTTTGGAATTAAGAACTGGCTTAATGCCACAAATACTGCACCGTATACCATGTATTGTTTATGAAGAAACTGAAGAATCACTTAAGTCACTTAACTTATTATTATTATTAATCATATTCACCCTACATTTGAATGTGTTTGGTAATAGGCCATGTAAAGTACTAAATGTATTAAAATATAGAATGGAAAGAACCAGGGTTTCTTTTGTTGTGTTTGTTTGTAATAGAACATGGCACTCATATTTGTTTCTTCTGGCAGTGTGTAGCAAGCCCATGTTGGCTCTGTATCTTGTAGAACAAGTTCATCATTACAGGCAACAATAATGTTAGGCTAAAGAAACTTCAAGTGTACCAACAAGCATTGCACAAACTATTTCATACAAACAAATTGTACTGTATTACAAAGAAGAAAACAATTACCAAGGCTAAGAATACTAAGGTATTCCAATATTTATAGTGTAACTATTATTATCTTACAATTGTTAAAAATACAATATATAATACGGTTTGGTAAATTTTCTTGAACTGCTGGTCTTAAATGAAAATAATTTACACATATAGACATATGTACAGAATAGTTTTTTTTTAATGTTTGAAGGTCATGCAGACCCTCTTAAGAGATTTTTTTATTCCAAATTAGAATAATTAAAGTTCATAGTAAATTTGAGTCCAAAGAGCATCACTTTCCCAGATGCACAGATTGATGATTATTAACACACAGACTGACCACAGCACCTTTTGACATTATGACAGATCATCCTCCTTTGAAGAAAAGTCTAACTTCTACCTAAAATCTGTGTTCACTGAAGTGGGAAATGTGGCAGAGATGAAAACCACAGAAGTCCTTCCATGAACATGAGCATATTTTTGGCAAGGGCAACCTTCTGTGCCAACAGTTATGTCATCAGTTTTCATTGGAACTTATTTCCACAAAGGAAATAGCTCCTATGAAACAGCATTCCAACGAAACTTGATGCAGTTTAATTTTTCAAAGGTAAGTTTTCATTATCTCAAAGACTAAGAAAACAAACCAAAATGGTCTAGCAGTCTAGCAACTGGCCATTCAACAGAGTGCAGCTGAAATAAATATCAGGGGCTGGTTTCACAAAGATACACTTGTTAGATCTACGGCAGGAAAACCGCCAGTGTAAATTCCCATCTATGTTTGTCTAAATCTGTTGTGCAAAGCTGTCTAGATCTTGACAATCTTAAGTATTCTTGTCCAAAAACCGTGTCAAACCACTCAGCTCTGTTTAGTCCGGCAGAAAATGTTTGCCTTCTGGAAGTACCAGGACATTTTCAGTGAAGTTTAACAATACAAAAATCTTTGTTTATCATAAAATGTAAGCACAGCGCAGACATACAGCACAGCTGAGCTGCTGTGGCTTCTTAATGTGGCAGGGCTCAGTACTTCCTTTAGCTCATCAATCAGACTCAGGAGAGTTTCATTGGACAAAAGAAGATCCTCACTGCTGTATATTTCCACCAATGATTTCTTTTGTCATTTGCTCCTCAAAGTTATTAGCAAACCACGAATCATGAGCCGTGTTTTCCTTCTTTTTGTCATTTGGTGCCACTGGTCAGCAAGTATCACTGATTGTTACTATGGAAACATGGCTCTTATGTTGTTGTGATTGTCTTTCTGTATGTGTAAGCCCTGTGGCACACTGGTGACCTGTTCAGGGTTTGCCCTGCCTCTCACATCACACCCAGAGATATTTCTGGATCATTACTGTCTCCACAGAGATGGACTTAAATTTGAAAGAAACTGATATTCTCACTTTTCTCACAAAATGTATGAAAAAACATTATGTCTTGTTGTGACACCATTTATTTTATTTTAACCTTTTTTTCGCACAATGTGAAGGAGACATAGTCATCCTATGGGAATTTAAGCACAGAACAAGAGCCGGAAAAAGTATGTGACCAGGGTATTGTTGTATTTTAATGGTGAGAAGCAAAATGCCACACATTCTATAATTCTCACTTTATCTAAAAAGTACTTATATTTAAAATGACATTGTCTTTCAACATGTATCCTCATGAAGCAGGGGTTGAATGCCAGGTGGAAGTAACTTGGAGATTCCAGAGGCAAAAAGAAGAAGAAAAATAGAGCCTTGAAATGCATGATTTGGTAAAGTCAGTCACAATAAAGAATTATAGGAATGACTTGCTGTATGTTTATGGCTAATAGTCGCTTACAATAAGCCTGTATGTCTCCAAAACAGACAAGATGCAAAGCACAATTCATACTGATCTGGTGTAATTCAGACCAGAGAAAACTGTAGAGTCGATCACACCACAGCTCCCCAAGCTACAACCACAAGTTCCCCCAAAACAACCACAGTTGCCCCAACAACAACCAGAGTGGCCCTGACGACAACAGCTGCTCCAACAACCACAGCTCCCCAAGCTACAACCTCAGTGTCTGCAATAACTGCTATGGCAGCAGGAACTGCAGTGGCCCCAGGAGCAAACACAGTTGTCTCAGCAGGAACCACAGTGGCCCTAGCAGCAACCACAACAAAAACAACAGTAGTGCTAATAGTGGAGGAAACAGTAGCAGCAGCTACAGCAGCACCAAAGCCAACAACTGCTGCCTCCTCTTCAGTCATCAAAAAAATAAGTTTCCTTTTAGTCATAGCCATTGTAACAGCCATGCTTTGGAATTAAGAACTGGCTTAATGCCACAAATACTGCACCGTATACCATGTATTGTTTATGAAGAAACTGAAGAATGTCACTTAACTTATTATTATTATTAATCATATTCACCCTACATTTGAATGTGTTTGGTAATAGGCCATGTAAAGTACTAAATGTATTAAAATATAAAATGGAAAGAACCAGGGTTTCTTTTGTTGTGTTTGTTTGTAATGGAACATGGCACTCATATTTGTTTCTTCTGGCAGTGTGTAGCAAGCCCATGTTGGCTCTGTATCTTGTAGAACAAGTTCATCATTACAGGCATTTTTTTCGCACAATGTGAAAGAGACATAGTAATCCTGTGGGAATTTAAGCACAGAACAAGACCCGGAAAAAGTATGTGACCAGGGTATTGTTGTATTTTAATGGTGAGAAGCAAAATGCCACACATTCTATTATTTTCACTTTATCTAAAAAGTACTTATGTTTAAAATGACATTGTCTTTCAACATGTATCCTCATGAAGCAGGGGTTGAATGCCAGGTGGAAGTAACTTGGAGATTCCAGAGGCAAAAAGAAGAAGAAAAATAGAGCCTTGAAATGCATGATTTGTCACAATAAAGAATTATAGGAATGACTTGCTGTATGTTTATGGCTATTAGTCGCTTACAATAAGCCTGTATGTCCCCAAAACAGACAAGATGCAAAGCACAATTCATTCTGACCTGGTGTAATTCAGACCAGAGAAAACTGTAGAGTCGATCACACCCTTAAAACCGACATCATCTCTAATAGGTGTAGGCCATTATACTTAACATACCTTTACATTGTGTAATAAAAAAACACTTGGGAGGGTGTATGAGGGTGTAATTTGAAATAACAAATATCACTCACAAAATGAATGTTGGATCACACGTCACATCCAAACAATGTCACTCAACAAGTTTCTTTATTTAGTAAGTAAGACATTGCATGGTTGGCCACACCGTCAATTGAATTTGAAAGACATATTCATATTTCTAAGTTATGTCTTTGTAAAGACTGTCATCGCACCTGCTTTGTGCTGTTATAAAAGCTGCTGTATTTTCACTGGTGGACACCTCTAAGCCAACAGCAAAGGATACAGAGAAGGTGGAATCAGAAAGCATCACAAGCTCCATTACTACAGTGGACACAGTTCAAGCCGAGACAAAATCTGTAAGTGTTTCAATTATATTATGTCAGTGTTTGTCATTTATTCTGTGATTAAATAGTTAATCATTATGACCAATATTACAGTTATTTTATTGTATTTTAGCCGGATCTTGTGGATTTTTTTCTTGAAGAAAAAAACAGGAAGATGATTGTGTCTACAGTCATACCTTTATTATCACTTTTTATTAAAAAATGAAATATAAATGAATGCCCAAAATAAAGCTACGATGTTCTTACGCTCACAGTCATTCCAAATTCCTCATGTCTTTCCTTTCAATTAATTGTACTACTTTCCTTTTATGATCAAATGCGAAAGTGTTGTTGTGTTAAAGCGACTCTAGAAATTTTGATAATAGATATAAGTTCTACATTTGGAAAACTACACGATATATTACATTGTAGTCTTATTTATGAACAATTTCAACAATGAAAAGAAATAGAAGAAAGCAGGTATGTGCCTTGTTGATCACTTTTAAATAGTTACCCAGGTGTTACTAATGGGGTGGGATAAGCATAATTCTTTTTCATTGGCAGAAATACCTGTAAAATTTAACATTTTCCAAGAAAGGTATAATAATAACATTTTTATAATTAAATTACATACACTAACGAGTATGTAAGTAAGTATGTACTTAAAAAACCTGAGTTTAAAAAATGAATGTCTTAAGGAGAGTAATGGTTAGTAATTTTTAGTTTCATTACGAAAGCTCTTTTTATTCTTAACTAAAAAAAGTAATACATTTTGTTCCCAAAAAAAATAGACTGTTTACACGCCGATGATGAAGGTCTGTGTCATCCTTCTTGTGGTTCTTGGTGAGTTAAAATAATTAAATCCAAATATTAAAAGAATTTAATCTATAAAAAGGGACCCAACATATCTAAATATGACACTGGTCTATCATTCTAAATGCAAACAGCGTCTTGTAATGGAGAAACCACACCCACAGCTGCTCCATGTACAAAAGCTGACGCAACAACAACCATAGGTGAAGAAACAACAACTAAAGCAACAATGACCACGGCTTCAGCAAAAAACCCAGCAACTGCCCATACAAAAACAACAGTTGTAGCAACAATAACCACAGCTGTGCCGACAAAAACAACCACAACTGCATCTACAACAACCCTAACTGTGCCGAAAGAAACCACAGCTGACCCTACTACAACCACAGTGGCCAAAAAAACAACAGCTGCCCCAACAACAGCTGCTCAAACAATAACGACAGCTGTGCCGACAACAACAACAGCCGCAGCAAAAACAACTGCAACTGCTGAAACAACAACCACAGCCACCCCAACGACCACAGCTCCCCAAGCTACAACCACAAGTTCCCCCGAAACAGCAACAGTTGCCCAGATAACAACCACAGTGGCCGCAACAACAACTTCTCCAAAAACGACTACAGCTGCGCCAACAACAACAACAGCTGTGCCAACAACAACCACAGTTGCCGCAAAAACAACAGCTCCCCAAGCTACAACCACAGTGGCCCAGGCAAAAACCACAGTTGCCCCAACAACAACCACAGTGGCCATGACGACAACAGGTGCCCAAACAACAGCTGCGGCAACAACCACAGCTCCCCAAGCTACAACCACAACTTCCCATAAAACAACCACAGTTGCCCGGATAACAACCACAGTTGCCCAAACAACAACCACAGTGGTTGCAACAACAACTTCTCCAAAAACGACGACAGCAGTGCAAACAACAACAACAGCTCCTCAAGCTACAACCATAGGTGCCACAAAAAAAACCACGGTGGCCCAGACAACAACTACAGTTGCCCCAACAAAAAACACAGTTGCCCCAATAACAACAGCTCCCCAAGCTACAACCACGGGTACCCCTAAAACAACCACCGTGGCCCAGACAACAACCACAGACACCCCAAGACCAACAGGTGCCCCAACAACAGCTGCTCCAACAACCACAGCTCCCCAAGCTACAACATCAGTGTCCGCAATAACAACAGCTGCCACAACAACAACTTCTCCAGAAACAACAACAGCTGTGCCACCAACAACAACAGCGGCTCCGACATCTACAGCTCCGCAAGCTACAACCACAGATGCCCCAACAACAATCACAGTGGCCGCAACAGCAACTTCTCAAAAAACAACTACAGCTGTGCCCACAAAAACAACAGGTGCACCAACAAAAGTTGCTCCAACAACAACAACAGCTGTGCCACCAACAAAAACATCTGTGCTAACGACAACCACAGTTGCCCCAACAACAACATCTCACCAAGCTACAACCAAAGGTGCCTCTAAAACAACCAGAGTTGCCCGGACAAAAACCACAGATGCCCCAACAACAATCACAGTGGCCGCAACAACAACAAAAACAACTACAGCTGCCCCAACAACAACATCTCCCCAAGCTACAACCACAGGTGCCCCTAGAACAACATCTCCCCAAGCTACAACCACAGGTGCCCCTAAAACAACCACAGTGACCCAGAAAACAACCACATTTTCCCCAACAACTACCAAAGATGCCCCAACAACAACAGGTGCCCCAACAACAGCTGCTCCAAAAACCACAGCTCCCCAAACTACAATCACAATGGCTGCAACAACAGCTGTCTCAACAACAACTTCTTCAAAAACAACAACAGCTGTGCCAACAACAACATCTCCAGCAACAACAACCACAGCTGCCCCAACTACAACCACACTGGCCGCAACAACAACAGCTGCCACAACAACAACTTCTCCAGAAACAACAGCTGTGCCAACATCAACAACAGCGGCTCCGACATCTACAGCTCCCCAAGTTACAACCACAGTTGCCCAGGCAACAACCACAGTTTCCCCAACAACTACTAGAATAGCCCCAACAACAACAGCTCCCCAAGCTACAACCACAGTGGCCCAGACAACAACAGGTGCCTCAACAACAGCGGCTCCAACAACAACAGCTCCCCAAGCTACAACCGCAGGTTCCCTTCGTACAACCACAGTGGCCCAGGCTACAACCACAGCTGCTCCAACAACTACAACAGTGGCAGTGACAACAACAGGTGCCTCAACAACAGCGGCCCAAACAACCGCAGGTTCCCCTACAACAACCACAGTGGCCCAGGCAACAACCACAGTTTCCCCAACAACTACCACAATTGCCGCAATAACAACAGCTCCCCAAGCTACAACCACAGGTGCCCCTAAAACAACCACAGTTTCCCCAACAACTACCACAATTGCCGCAATAACAACAGCTCCACAAGCTACAACCACAGGTGCCCCTCAAACAACCACAGTGGCCCAGACAACAACCACAGTTTCCCCAACAACTACCACAATAGCCCCAACAACAACAGCTCCCCAAGCAACAACCACAGTGGCCCAGACAACAACAGGTGCCTCAACAACAGCGGCTCCAACAACAACAGCTCCCCAAGCTACAACCACAGGTTCCCCTCAAACAACCACAGTGGCCCCTCAAACAACCACAGTGGCCCAGGCTACAACCACAGTTGCTCCAACAACTACAACAGTGGCCAAGAAAACAATAGGTGCCTCAACAACAGCGGCCCAAACAACCGCCGGTTCCCCTACCACAACCACAGTGGCCCCGGCAACCACCACAGTTTCCCCAACAACTACCACAATTGCCGCAATAACAACAGCTCCCCAAGCTACAACCACAGGTGCCCCTAAAACAACCACAGTGGCCCAGGCTACAACCACAGTTTCTCCATCAACTACCACAGTTGCCGCAACAACAACAGCTCCCCATGCTACAACCGCAGGTTCCCCTCAAACAACCACAGTGGCCCAGGCTACAACCACAGCTGCTCCAACAACTACAACAGTGGCCCTGACAACAACAGGTGCCTCAACAACAGCGGCCCCAACAACCGCAGGTTCCCCTACAACAACCACAGTGGCCCAGGCAACAACCACAGTTTCCCCAACAACTACCACAATTGCCGCAATAACAACAGCTCCCCAAGCTACAACCACAGGTGCCCCTAAAACAACCACAGTTTCCCCAACAACTACCACAATTGCCGCAATAACAACAGCTCCACAAGCTACAACCACAGGTGCCCCTCAAACAACCACAGTGGCCCAGACAACAACCACAGTTTCCCCAACAACTACCACAATAGCCCCAACAACAACAGCTCCCCAAGCAACAACCACAGTGGCCCAGACAACAACAGGTGCCTCAACAACAGCGGCTCCAACAACAACAGCTCCCCAAGCTACAACCACAGTGGCCCCTCAAACAACCACAGTGGCCCAGGCTACAACCACAGTTGCTCCAACAACTACAACAGCGGCCCAGGCAACAACCACAGTTTCCCCAACAACTACCACAATTGCCGCATCAACAACATCTCACCAAGCTACAACCACAGTTGCCCCTAAAACAACCACAGTGGCCCAGGCTACAACCACAGTTGCCCCAACAACTACCACAGTGGCCCAGACAACAACAGGTGCCGCAATAACAACAAATCCCCAAGCAACAACCACAGGTGCCCCTAAAACAACCACAGTGGCTCAGACTACAACCACAGTTGCCCCAACAACTAAAACAGTGTCCCAGACAACAACAGGTGCCTCAACAACAGTGGCTCCAACAACAACAGCTCCACAAGCTACAACCACAGGTGCCACTCAAACAACCACAGTGGCCCAGACAACAACCACAGTTTCCCCAACAACTACCACAGTTGCCGCAACAACAACAGCTCCGCATACTACAACCGCAGGTTCCCCTACAACAACCACAGTGGCCCAGGCAACAACCACAGTTTCCCCAACAACTACCACAATAGCCCCAACAACAACAGCTCCCCAAGCTACAACCACAGTGGCCCAGGCAACAACCACAGTTGCTCCAACAACTACAACAGTGGCCCTGACAACAACAGGTGCCTCAACAACAGCGGCCCCAACAACCGCAGGTTCCCCTACAACAACCACAGTTGCTCAGGCTACAACCACAGTTGCTCCAACAACTACAACAGTGGACCTGACAACAACAGGTTCCCCTACAACAACCACAGTGGCCCAGAAAACAACCACATTTTCCCCAACAACTACCAAAGATGCCCCAACAACAACAGGTGCCCCAACAACAGCTGCTCCAAAAACCACAGCTCCCCAAATTACAACCACAATGGCTGCAACAACAGCTGTCTCAACATCTTCTCCAAAAACAACAACAGCAGTGCCAACAACAACATCTGCAGTAACAACAACCACAGCTGCCCCAACAACAACCACAGTGGCCGCTACAACAACAGCTGTCACAACAACAACTTCACCAAAAACAACAACAGCTGTGCCAACAACAACATCTCCAGCAACAACAACCACAGCTGCCCCAACTACAACCACACTGGCCGCAACAACAACAGCTGCCACAACAACAACTTCTCCAGAAACAACAACAGCTCCCCAAGCTACAACCACAGTGGCCCAGACAACAACAGGTGCCTCAACAACAGCGGCTCCAACAACAACAACAGCTCGCCAAGCTACAACCAGAGGTGCCCCTCAAACAACCACAGTGGCCCAGACAACAACCACAGTTGCTCCAACAACTACAACAGTGGCCCTGACAACAACAGGTGCCTCAACAACAACAGCTCCCCAAGCTACAACCACAGGTGCCCCTCAAACAACCCCAGTGGCCCAGACAACAACCACAGTTTCCCCAACAACTACCACAGTTGCCGCAATAACAACAGCTTCCCAAGCAACAACCACAGGTGCCCCTAAAACAACCACAGTGGCCCAGACTACAACCACAGTTGCCCCAACAACTACCACAGTGTCCCAGACAACAACAGGTGCCTCAGCAACAGCGGCTCCAACAACAGCTCCACAAGCTACAACCACAGGTGCCACTCAAACAACCACAGGGGCCCAGACAACAACCACAGTTTCCCCAACAACTACCACAGTTGCGGCAACAACAACAGCTCCCCATGCTACAACCGCAGGTTCCCCTACAACAACCACAGTGGCCCAGGCTACAAGCACAGTTGCCCCAACAACTACCACAGTGGCCCAGACAACAACAGGTGCCTTAACAACAACAGCTCCCCAAGCTACAACCACAGGTGCCCCTCAAACAACCACAGTGGCCCAGACAACAACCACAGTTTCCCCAACAACTACCACAACAGCCCCAACAACAACAGCTCCCCAAGCTCCAACCACAGTGGCCCAGACAACAACAGGTGCCTCAACAACAGCGGCTCCAACAACAACAGCTCCCCAAGCTAAAACCACAGTGGCCCCTCAAACAACCATAGTTGCCCAGGCTACAACCACAGTTTCTCCAACAACTACAACAGTGGCCCTGACAACAACAGGTGCCTCAACAACAGCGGCCCCAACAACCGCAGGTTCCCCTACAACAACCACAGTGGCCCAGGCAACAACCACAGTTTCCCCAACAACTACCACAATTGCCGCATCAACAACATCTCCCCAGGCTACGACCACAGTTGCCCCTAAAACAACCACAGTGGCCCAGAAAACAACCACATTTTCCCCAACAACTACCAAAGATGCCCCAACAACAACAGGTGCCCCAACAACAGCTGCTCCAAAAACCACAGCTCCCCAAACTACAACCACAGTGGCCGCTACAACAACAGCTGTCACAACAACAACTTCACCAAAAACAACAACAGCTGTGCCAACAACAACATCTCCAGCAACAACAACCACAGCTGCCCCAACTACAACCACACTGGCCGCAACAACAACAGCTGCCACAACAAAAACTTCTCCAGAAACAACAACAGCTGTGCCAACATCAACAACAGTGGCTCCAACATCTACAGCTCCCCAAGTTACAACCACAGTTGCCCAGACAACAACCACAGTAGCCCCAACAACTACCACAATTGCCGCAATAACAACAGCTCCCCCAGCTACAACCACAGGTGACCCTAAAACAACGACAGTGGCCCAGGCTACAACCACAGTTGCCCCAACAACTACCACAGTGGCTCAGACAACAACAGGTGCCTCAACAACAGCTCCCCAAGCTACAACCACAGGTGCCCCTCAAACAACCACAGTGGCCCAGACAACAACCACAGTTTCCCCAATAATTACCAAAATAGCCCAAACAACAACAGCTCCCCAAGCTATAACCACAGTGGCCCAGACAACAACAGTTGCCTCAACAACAGCGGCTCCAACAACAACAGCTCCCCAAGCTACAACCACAGTGGCCCCTCAAACAACCACAGTTGCCCAGGCTACAACCACAGTTGCTCCAACAACTACAACAGTGGACCTGACAACAACAGATTCCCCTACAACAACCACAGTGGCCCAGGCAACAACCACAGTTTCCCCAACAACTACCACAATTGCCGCATCAACATCTCCCCAAGCTACAACCACAGTTGTCCCTAAAACAACCACAGTGGCCCAGAAAACAACCACATTTTCCCCAACAACTACCAAAGATGCCCCAACAACAACAGGTGCCCCAACAACAGCTGCTCCAAAAAACACAGCTCCCCAAATTACAACCACAATGGCTGCAACAACAGCTGTCTCAACATCTTCTCCAAAAACAACAACAGCTGTGCCAACAACAACATCTCCAGCAACAACAACCACAGCTGCCCCAACTACAACCACACTGGCCGCAACAACAACAGCTGCCACAACAACAACTTCTCCAGAAACAACAACAGCTCCCCAAGCTACAACCACAGTGGCCCAGACAACAACAGGTGCCTCAACAACAGCGGCTCCAACAACAACAACAGCTCGCCAAGCTACAACCAGAGGTGCCCCTCAAACAACCACAGTGGCCCAGACAACAACCAGAGTTGCTCCAACAACTACAACAGAGGCCCTGACAACAACAGGTGCCTCAACAACAACAGCTCCCCAAGCTACAACCACAGGTGCCCCTCAAACAACCCCAGTGGCCCAGACAACAACCACAGTTTCCCCAACAACTACCACAGTTGCCGTAATAACAACAGCTCCCCAAGCTACAACTACAGGTGACCCTAAAACAACCACAGTGGCCCAGGCAACAACCACAGTTGCACCAACAACTACAACAGTGGCCCTGACAACAACAGGTGGCTCAACAACAGCGGCCCCAACAACCGCAGGTTCCCCTACAACAACCACAGTGGCCCTGACAACAACAGGTGCCTCAACAACAGCGGCTCCAACAACAACAGCTCCACAAGCTACAACCACAGGTGCCACTCAAACAACCACAGTGGCCCAGACAACAACCACAGTTTCCCCAACAACTACCACAATTGCCGCAAAAACAACAGCTCCCCATGCTACAACCGCAGGTTCCCCTACAACAACCACAGTGGCACAGGCATCAACCACAGTTTCCCCAACAACTACCACAATAGCCCCAACAACAACAGCTCCCCAAGCTACAACCACAGTGGCGCAGGCAACAACCGCAGTTGCTCCAACAACTACAACAGTGGCCCTGACAACAACAGGTGCCTCAACAACAGCGGCCCCAACAACCGCAGGTTCCCCTAAAACAACCACAGTGGCCCAGGCAACAAGCACAGTTTCCCCAACAACTACCACAATTGCTGCAATAACAACAAATCCCCAAGCAACAACCACAGGTGCCCCTAAAACAACCACAGTGGCCCAGACTACAACCACAGTTGCCCCAACAACTACCACAGTGTCCCAGACAACAACAGGTGCCTCAACAACAGCGGCTCCAACAACAGCTCCACAAGCTACAACCACAGGTGCCACTCAAACAACCACAGGGGCCCAGACAACAACCACAGTTTCCCCAACAACTACCACAGTTGCCACAACAACAACAGCTCCCCATGCTACAACCGCAGGTTCCCCTACAACAACCAGAGTGGCCCAGGCTACAAGCACAGTTGCCCCAACAACTACCACAGTGGCCCAGACAACAACAGGTGCCTTAACAACAACAGCTCCCCAAGCTACAACCACAGGTGCCCCTCAAACAACCACAGTGGCCCAGACAACAACCACAGTTTCCCCAACAACTACCACAACAGCCCCAACAACAACAGCTCCCCAAGCTACAACCACAGTGGCCCAGACAACAACAGGTGCCTCAACAACAGCGGCTCCAACAACAGCTCCACAAGCTACAACCACAGGTGCCACTCAAACAACCACAGGGGCCCAGACAACAACCACAGTTTCCCCAATAACTACCACAGTTGCCGCAACAACAACAGCTCCCCATGCTACAACCGCAGGTTCCCCTACAACAACCACAGTGGCCCAAGCTACAACCACAGTGGCCCCTCAAACAACCACAGTTGCCCAGGCTACAACCACAGTTGCTCCAACAACTACAACAGTGGACCTGACAACAACAGGTGCCTCAACAACAGCGGCCCCAACAACCGCAGGTTCCCCTACAACAACCAGAGTGGCACAGGCAACAACCACAGTTGCCTCAACAACTACCACAATGGCCCAGACAACAACAGGTGCCTCAACAACAACAGCTCCCAAAGCTACAACCACAGGTGCCACTCAAACAACCACAGTGGCCCAGGCTACAACCACACTTGCCTCAACAACTACCACAATGGCCCAGACAACAACAGGTGCCTCAACAACAACAGCTCCCAAAGCTACAACCACAGGTGCCACTCAAACAACCACAGTGGCCCAGACAACAACCACAGTTTCCCCAACAACTACCACAATAGCCCCAACAACAACAGCTCACCAAGCTACATCCACAGTGGCCAAGACAACAACAGGTGCCTCAACAAAAGCGGCTCCAACAACAACAGCTCCCCAAGCTACAACCACAGTGGCCCCTCAAACTAAAAAAGTGGCCCTGACAACAACAGGTTCCTCAACAACAGCGGCCCCAACAACCGCAGGTTCCCCTACAACAACCACAGTGGCCCAGGCAACAACCACAGTTTCCCCAACAACTACCACAATTGCCGCATCAACAACATCTCCCCAAGCTACAACCACAGGCGCCCCTAAAACAACCACAGTGGCCCAGGCTACAACCACAGCTGCCCCAACAACTACCACAGTGGCCCAGACATCAACAGGTGCCTCAACAACAACAGCTCCCCAAGCTACAACCACTGGTTCCCCTCAAACAACCAAAGTGGCCCAGACAACAACCACAGTTTCCCCAACAACTACCACAAAAACCCCAACAACAACAGCTCCCCAAGATGCAACCACAGTGGCACAGACAACAACAGGTGCCTCAACAACAGCGGCTCCAACAACAACAGCTCTCCAAGCTACAACCAGAGTGGCCCCTCAAACTAAAAAAGTGGCCCTGACAACAACAGGTTCCTCAACAACAGCGGCCCCAACAACCGCAGGTTCCCCTACAACAACCACAGTGGCCCAGGCAACATCCACAGTGGCACAGGCAACAACCACAGTTGCAAAAACAACTACAACAGTGGCCCTGACAACAACAGGTGCCTCAACAACAGCGGCTGCAACAACAACAGCTCCACAAGCTACAACCACAGGTGCCACTCAAACAACCACAGTGGCCCAGACAACAACCACAGTTTCCCCAACAACTACCACAATTGCCGCAACAACAACAGCTCCCCATGCTACAACCGCAGGTTCCCCTACAACAACCACAGTGGCACAGGCAACAACCACAGTTTCCCCAACAACTACCACAATAGCCCCAACAACAACAGCTCCCCAAGCTACAACCACAGTGGCCCAGGCAACAAGCACAGTTTCTCCAACAACTACCACAATTGCCGCAATAACAACAAATCCCCAAGCAACAACCACAGGTGCCCCTAAAACAACCACAGTGGCCCAGACTACAACCACAGTTGCCCCAACAACTACCACAGTGTCCCAGACAACAACAGGTGCCTCAACAACAGCGGCTCCAACAACAGCTCCACAAGCTACAACCACAGGTGCCACTCAAACAACCACAGGGGCCCAGACAACAACCACAGTTTCCCCAACAACTACCACAGTTGCCACAACAACAACAGCTCCCCATGCTACAACCGCAGGTTCCCCTACAACAACCAGAGTGGCCCAGGCTACAAGCACAGTTGCCCCAACAACTACCACAGTGGCCCAGACAACAACAGGTGCCTTAACAACAACAGCTCCCCAAGCTACAACCACAGTGGCCCAGACAACAACAGGTGCCTCAACAACAGCGGCTCCAACAACAGCTCCACAAGCTACAACCACAGGTGCCACTCAAACAACCACAGGGGCCCAGACAACAACCACAGTTTCCCCAACAACTACCACAGTTGCCGCAACAACAACAGCTCCCCATGCTACAACCGCAGGTTCCCCTACAACAACCACAGTGGCCCAAGCTACAACCACAGTGGCCCCTCAAACAACCACAGTTGCCCAGGCTACAACCACAGTTGCTCCAACAACTACAACAGTGGACCTGACAACAACAGGTGCCTCAACAACAGCGGCCCCAACAACCGCAGGTTCCCCTACAACAACCAGAGTGGCACAGGCAACAACCACAGTTGCCTCAACAACTACCACAATGGCCCAGACAACAACAGGTGCCTCAACAACAACAGCTCCCAAAGCTACAACCACAGGTGCCACTCAAACAACCACAGTGGCCCAGGCTACAACCACACTTGCCTCAACAACTACCACAATGGCCCAGACAACAACAGGTGCCTCAACAACAACAGCTCCCAAAGCTACAACCACAGGTGCCACTCAAACAACCACAGTGGCCCAGACAACAACCACAGTTTCCCCAACAACTACCACAATAGCCCCAACAACAACAGCTCACCAAGCTACATCCACAGTGGCCAAGACAACAACAGGTGCCTCAACAAAAGCGGCTCCAACAACAACAGCTCCCCAAGCTACAACCACAGTGGCCCCTCAAACTAAAAAAGTGGCCCTGACAACAACAGCGGCCCCAACAACCGCAGGTTCCCCTACAACAACCACAGTGGCCCAGGCAACAACCACAGTTTCCCCAACAACTACCACAATTGCCGCATCAACAACATCTCCCCAAGCTACAACCACAGGCGCCCCTAAAACAACCACAGTGGCCCAGGCTACAACCACAGCTGCCCCAACAACTACCACAGTGGCCCAGACATCAACAGGTGCCTCAACAACAACAGCTCCCCAAGCTACAACCACTGGTTCCCCTCAAACAACCAAAGTGGCTCAGACAACAACCACAGTTTCCCCAACAACTACCACAATAGCCCCAACAACAACAGCTCACCAAGCTACATCCACAGTGGCCAAGACAACAACAGGTGCCTCAACAAAAGCGGCTCCAACAACAACAGCTCCCCAAGCTACAACCACAGTGGCCCCTCAACCTAAAAAAGTGGCCCTGACAACAACAGGTTCCTCAACAACAGCGGCCCCAACAACCGCAGGTTCCCCTACAACAACCACAGTGGCCCAGGCAACAACCACAGTTTCCCCAACAACTACCACAATTGCCGCATCAACAACATCTCCCCAAGCTACAACCACAGGCGCCCCTAAAACAACCACAGTGGCCGAGACTACAACCACAGTTGCCCCAACAACTACCACAGTGGCCCAGACAACAACAGGTGCCTCAACAACAGCGGCTCCAACAACAGCTCCACAAGCTACAACCACAGGTGCCACTCAAACAACCACAGGGGCCCAGACAACAACCACAGTTTCCCCAGCAACTACCACAGTTGCCGCAACAACAACAGCTCCCCATGCTACAACCGCAGGTTCCCCTACAACAACCACAGTGGCCCAAGCTACAACCAGAGTGGCCCCTCAAACAACCACAGTTGCCCAGGCTACAACCACAGTTGCTCCAACAACTACAACAGTGGACCTGACAACAACAGGTGCCTCAACAACAGCGGCCCCAACAACCGCAGGTTCCCCTACAACAACCAGAGTGGCACAGGCAACAACCACAGTTGCCTCAACAACTACCACAATGGCCCAGACAACAACAGGTGCCTCAACAACAACAGCTCCCAAAGCTACAACCACAGGTGCCACTCAAACAACCACAGTGGCCCAGGCTACAACCACACTTGCCTCAACAACTACCACAATGGCCCAGACAACAACAGGTGCCTCAACAACAACAGCTCCCAAAGCTACAACCACAGGTGCCACTCAAAAAACCACAGTGGCCCAGACAACAACCACAGTTTCCCCAACAACTACCACAATAGCCCCAACAACAACAGCTCACCAAGCTACATCCACAGTGGCCAAGACAACAACAGGTGCCTCAACAAAAGCGGCTCCAACAACAACAGCTCCCCAAGCTACAACCACAGTGGCCCCTCAAACTAAAAAAGTGGCCCTGACAACAACAGGTTCCTCAACAACAGCGGCCCCAACAACCGCAGGTTCCCCTACAACAACCACAGTGGCCCAGGCAACAACCACAGTTTCCCCAACAACTACCACAATTGCCGCATCAACAACATCTCCCCAAGCTACAACCACAGGCGCCCCTAAAACAACCACAGTGGCCCAGGCTACAACCACAGCTGCCCCAACAACTACCACAGTGGCCCAGACATCAACAGGTGCCTCAACAAAAACAGCTCCCCAAGCTACAACCACTGGTTCCCCTCAAACAACCAAAGTGGCCCAGACAACAACCACAGTTTCCCCAACAACTACCACAAAAACCCCAACAACAACAGCTCCCCAAGATGCAACCACAGTGGCACAGACAACAACAGGTGCCTCAACAACAGCGGCTCCAACAACAACAGCTCTCCAAGCTACAACCAGAGTGGCCCCTCAAACTAAAAAAGTGGCCCTGACAACAACAGGTTCCTCAACAACAGCGGCCCCAACAACCGCAGGTTCCCCTACAACAACCACAGTGGCCCAGGCAACATCCACAGTGGCACAGGCAACAACCACAGTTGCAAAAACAACTACAACAGTGGCCCTGACAACAACAGGTGCCTCAACAACAGCGGCTGCAACAACAACAGCTCCACAAGCTACAACCACAGGTGCCACTCAAACAACCACAGTGGCCCAGACAACAACCACAGTTTCCCCAACAACTACCACAATTGCCGCAACAACAACAGCTCCCCATGCTACAACCGCAGGTTCCCCTACAACAACCACATTGGCACAGGCAACAACCACAGTTTCCCCAACAACTACCACAATAGCCCCAACAACAACAGCTCCCCAAGCTACAACCACAGTGGCCCAGGCAACAAGCACAGTTTCTCCAACAACTACCACAATTGCCGCAATAACAACAAATCCCCAAGCAACAACCACAGGTGCCCCTAAAACAACCACAGTGGCCCAGACTACAACCACAGTTGCCCCAACAACTACCACAGTGTCCCAGACAACAACAGGTGCCTCAACAACAGCGGCTCCAACAACAGCTCCACAAGCTACAACCACAGGTGCCACTCAAACAACCACAGGGGCCCAGACAACAACCACAGTTTCCCCAACAACTACCACAGTTGCCACAACAACAACAGCTCCCCATGCTACAACCGCAGGTTCCCCTACAACAACCAGAGTGGCCCAGGCTACAAGCACAGTTGCCCCAACAACTACCACAGTGGCCCAGACAACAACAGGTGCCTTAACAACAACAGCTCCCCAAGCTACAACCACAGGTGCCCCTCAAACAACCACAATGGCTCAGACAACAACCACAGTTTCCCCAACAACTACCACAACAGCCCCAACAACAACAGCTCCCCAAGCTACAACCACAGTGGCCCAGACAACAACAGGTGCCTCAACAACAGCGGCTCCAACAACAGCTCCACAAGCTACAACCACAGGTGCCACTCAAACAACCACAGGGGCCCAGACAACAACCACAGTTTCCCCAACAACTACCACAGTTGCCGCAACAACAACAGCTCCCCATGCTACAACCGCAGGTTCCCCTACAACAACCACAGTGGCCCAAGCTACAACCACAGTGGCCCCTCAAACAACCACAGTTGCCCAGGCTACAACCACAGTTGCTCCAACAACTACAACAGTGGACCTGACAACAACAGGTGCCTCAACAACAGCGGCCCCAACAACCGCAGGTTCCCCTACAACAACCAGAGTGGCACAGGCAACAACCACAGTTGCCTCAACAACTACCACAATGGCCCAGACAACAACAGGTGCCTCAACAACAACAGCTCCCAAAGCTACAACCACAGGTGCCACTCAAACAACCACAGTGGCCCAGGCTACAACCACACTTGCCTCAACAACTACCACAATGGCCCAGACAACAACAGGTGCCTCAACAACAACAGCTCCCAAAGCTACAACCACAGGTGCCACTCAAAAAACCACAGTGGCCCAGACAACAACCACAGTTTCCCCAACAACTACCACAATAGCCCCAACAACAACAGCTCACCAAGCTACATCCACAGTGGCCAAGACAACAACAGGTGCCTCAACAAAAGCGGCTCCAACAACAACAGCTCCCCAAGCTACAACCACAGTGGCCCCTCAAACTAAAAAAGTGGCCCTGACAACAACAGGTTCCTCAACAACAGCGGCCCCAACAACCGCAGGTTCCCCTACAACAACCACAGTGGCCCAGGCAACAACCACAGTTTCCCCAACAACTACCACAATTGCCGCATCAACAACATCTCCCCAAGCTACAACCACAGGCGCCCCTAAAACAACCACAGTGGCCCAGGCTACAACCACAGCTGCCCCAACAACTACCACAGTGGCCCAGACATCAACAGGTGCCTCAACAAAAACAGCTCCCCAAGCTACAACCACTGGTTCCCCTCAAACAACCAAAGTGGCCCAGACAACAACCACAGTTTCCCCAACAACTACCACAAAAACCCCAACAACAACAGCTCCCCAAGATGCAACCACAGTGGCACAGACAACAACAGGTGCCTCAACAACAGCGGCTCCAACAACAACAGCTCTCCAAGCTACAACCAGAGTGGCCCCTCAAACTAAAAAAGTGGCCCTGACAACAACAGGTTCCTCAACAACAGCGGCCCCAACAACCGCAGGTTCCCCTACAACAACCACAGTGGCCCAGGCAACATCCACAGTGGCACAGGCAACAACCACAGTTGCAAAAACAACTACAACAGTGGCCCTGACAACAACAGGTGCCTCAACAACAGCGGCTGCAACAACAACAGCTCCACAAGCTACAACCACAGGTGCCACTCAAACAACCACAGTGGCCCAGACAACAACCACAGTTTCCCCAACAACTACCACAATTGCCGCAACAACAACAGCTCCCCATGCTACAACCGCAGGTTCCCCTACAACAACCACATTGGCACAGGCAACAACCACAGTTTCCCCAACAACTACCACAATAGCCCCAACAACAACAGCTCCCCAAGCTACAACCACAGTGGCCCAGGCAACAAGCACAGTTTCTCCAACAACTACCACAATTGCCGCAATAACAACAAATCCCCAAGCAACAACCACAGGTGCCCCTAAAACAACCACAGTGGCCCAGACTACAACCACAGTTGCCCCAACAACTACCACAGTGTCCCAGACAACAACAGGTGCCTCAACAACAGCGGCTCCAACAACAGCTCCACAAGCTACAACCACAGGTGCCACTCAAACAACCACAGGGGCCCAGACAACAACCACAGTTTCCCCAACAACTACCACAGTTGCCACAACAACAACAGCTCCCCATGCTACAACCGCAGGTTCCCCTACAACAACCAGAGTGGCCCAGGCTACAAGCACAGTTGCCCCAACAACTACCACAGTGGCCCAGACAACAACAGGTGCCTTAACAACAACAGCTCCCCAAGCTACAACCACAGGTGCCCCTCAAACAACCACAATGGCTCAGACAACAACCACAGTTTCCCCAACAACTACCACAACAGCCCCAACAACAACAGCTCCCCAAGCTACAACCACAGTGGCCCAGACAACAACAGGTGCCTCAACAACAGCGGCTCCAACAACAGCTCCACAAGCTACAACCACAGGTGCCACTCAAACAACCACAGGGGCCCAGACAACAACCACAGTTTCCCCAACAACTACCACAGTTGCCGCAACAACAACAGCTCCCCATGCTACAACCGCAGGTTCCCCTACAACAACCACAGTGGCCCAAGCTACAACCACAGTGGCCCCTCAAACAACCACAGTTGCCCAGGCTACAACCACAGTTGCTCCAACAACTACAACAGTGGACCTGACAACAACAGGTGCCTCAACAACAGCGGCCCCAACAACCGCAGGTTCCCCTACAACAACCAGAGTGGCACAGGCAACAACCACAGTTGCCTCAACAACTACCACAATGGCCCAGACAACAACAGGTGCCTCAACAACAACAGCTCCCAAAGCTACAACCACAGGTGCCACTCAAACAACCACAGTGGCCCAGGCTACAACCACACTTGCCTCAACAACTACCACAATGGCCCAGACAACAACAGGTGCCTCAACAACAACAGCTCCCAAAGCTACAACCACAGGTGCCACTCAAACAACCACAGTGGCCCAGACAACAACCACAGTTTCCCCAACAACTACCACAATAGCCCCAACAACAACAGCTCAACAAGCTACATCCACAGTGGCCAAGACAACAACAGGTGCCTCAACAAAAGCGGCTCCAACAACAACAGCTCCCCAAGCTACAACCACAGTGGCCCCTCAAACTAAAAAAGTGGCCCTGACAACAACAGGTTCCTCAACAACAGCGGCCCCAACAACCGCAGGTTCCCCTACAACAACCACAGTGGCCCAGGCAACAACCACAGTTTCCCCAACAACTACCACAATTGCAGCATCAACTACATCTCCCCACGCTACAACCACAGGCGCCCCTAAAACAACCACAGTGGCCCAGGCTACAACCACAGCTGCCCCAACAACTACCACAGTGGCCCAGACATCAACAGGTGCCTCAACAAAAACAGCTCCCCAAGCTACAACCACTGGTTCCCCTCAAACAACCAAAGTGGCCCAGACAACAACCACAGTTGCCCCAACAACTACCACAGTGGCCCAGACAACAACAGGTGCCTTAACAACAACAGCTCCCCAAGCTACAACCACAGGTGCCCCTCAAACAACCACAATGGCCCAGACAACAACCACAGTTTCCCCAACAACTACCACAACAGCCCCAACAACAACAGCTCCCCAAGCTACAACCACAGTGGCCCAGACAACAACAGGTGCCTCAACAACAGCGGCTCCAACAACAGCTCCACAAGCTACAACCACAGGTGCCACTCAAACAACCACAGGGGCCCAGACAACAACCACAGTTTCCCCAACAACTACCACAGTTGCCGCAACAACAACAGCTCCCCATGCTACAACCGCAGGTTCCCCTACAACAACCACAGTGGCCCAAGCTACAACCACAGTGGCCCCTCAAACAACCACAGTTGCCCAGGCTACAACCACAGTTGCTCCAACAACTACAACAGTGGACCTGACAACAACAGGTGCCTCAACAACAGCGGCCCCAACAACCGCAGGTTCCCCTACAACAACCAGAGTGGCACAGGCAACAACCACAGTTGCCTCAACAACTACCACAATGGCCCAGACAACAACAGGTGCCTCAACAACAACAGCTCCCAAAGCTACAACCACAGGTGCCACTCAAACAACCACAGTGGCCCAGGCTACAACCACACTTGCCTCAACAACTACCACAATGGCCCAGACAACAACAGGTGCCTCAACAACAACAGCTCCCAAAGCTACAACCACAGGTGCCACTCAAACAACCACAGTGGCCCAGACAACAACCACAGTTTCCCCAACAACTACCACAATAGCCCCAACAACAACAGCTCACCAAGCTACATCCACAGTGGCCAAGACAACAACAGGTGCCTCAACAAAAGCGGCTCCAACAACAACAGCTCCCCAAGCTACAACCACAGTGGCCCCTCAAACTAAAAAAGTGGCCCTGACAACAACAGCGGCCCCAACAACCGCAGGTTCCCCTACAACAACCACAGTGGCCCAGGCAACAACCACAGTTTCCCCAACAACTACCACAATTGCCGCATCAACAACATCTCCCCAAGCTACAACCACAGGCGCCCCTAAAACAACCACAGTGGCCCAGGCTACAACCACAGCTGCCCCAACAACTACCACAGTGGCCCAGACATCAACAGGTGCCTCAACAACAACAGCTCCCCAAGCTACAACCACTGGTTCCCCTCAAACAACCAAAGTGGCCCAGACAACAACCACAGTTTCCCCAACAACTACCACAATAGCCCCAACAACAACAGCTCACCAAGCTACATCCACAGTGGCCAAGACAACAACAGGTGCCTCAACAAAAGCGGCTCCAACAACAACAGCTCCCCAAGCTACAACCACAGTGGCCCCTCAAACTAAAAAAGTGGCCCTGACAACAACAGGTTCCTCAACAACAGCGGCCCCAACAACCGCAGGTTCCCCTACAACAACCACAGTGGCCCAGGCAACAACCACAGTTTCCCCAACAACTACCACAATTGCCGCATCAACAACATCTCCCCAAGCTACAACCACAGGCGCCCCTAAAACAACCACAGTGGCCCAGGCTACAACCACAGCTGCCCCAACAACTACCACAGTGGCCCAGACATCAACAGGTGCCTCAACAAAAACAGCTCCCCAAGCTACAACCACTGGTTCCCCTCAAACAACCAAAGTGGCCCAGACAACAACCACAGTTTCCCCAACAACTACCACAAAAACCCCAACAACAACAGCTCCCCAAGATGCAACCACAGTGGCACAGACAACAACAGGTGCCTCAACAACAGCGGCTCCAACAACAACAGCTCTCCAAGCTACAACCAGAGTGGCCCCTCAAACTAAAAAAGTGGCCCTGACAACAACAGGTTCCTCAACAACAGCGGCCCCAACAACCGCAGGTTCCCCTACAACAACCACAGTGGCCCAGGCAACATCCACAGTGGCACAGGCAACAACCACAGTTGCAAAAACAACTACAACAGTGGCCCTGACAACAACAGGTGCCTCAACAACAGCGGCTGCAACAACAACAGCTCCACAAGCTACAACCACAGGTGCCACTCAAACAACCACAGTGGCCCAGACAACAACCACAGTTTCCCCAACAACTACCACAATTGCCGCAACAACAACAGCTCACCATGCTACAACCGCAGGTTCCCCTACAACAACCACAGTGGCACAGGCAACAACCACAGTTTCCCCAACAACTACCACAATAGCCCCAACAACAACAGCTCCCCAAGCTACAACCACAGTGGCCCAGGCAACAAGCACAGTTTCTCCAACAACTACCACAATTGCCGCAATAACAACAAATCCCCAAACAACAACCACAGGTGCCCCTAAAACAACCACAGTGGCCCAGACTACAACCACAGTTGCCCCAACAACTACCACAGTGTCCCAGACAACAACAGGTGCCTCAACAACAGCGGCTCCAACAACAGCTCCACAAGCTACAACCACAGGTGCCACTCAAACAACCACAGGGGCCCAGACAACAACCACAGTTTCCCCAACAACTACCACAGTTGCCACAACAACAACAGCTCCCCATGCTACAACCGCAGGTTCCCCTACAACAACCAGAGTGGCCCAGGCTACAAGCACAGTTGCCCCAACAACTACCACAGTGGCCCAGACAACAACAGGTGCCTTAACAACAACAGCTCCCCAAGCTACAACCACAGGTGCCCCTCAAACAACCACAATGGCCCAGACAACAACCACAGTTTCCCCAACAACTACCACAACAGCCCCAACAACAACAGCTCCCCAAGCTACAACCACAGTGGCCCAGACAACAACAGGTGCCTCAACAACAGCGGCTCCAACAACAGCTCCACAAGCTACAACCACAGGTGCCACTCAAACAACCACAGGGGCCCAGACAACAACCACAGTTTCCCCAACAACTACCACAGTTGCCGCAACAACAACAGCTCCCCATGCTACAACCGCAGGTTCCCCTACAACAACCACAGTGGCCCAAGCTACAACCACAGTGGCCCCTCAAACAACCACAGTTGCCCAGGCTACAACCACAGTTGCTCCAACAACTACAACAGTGGACCTGACAACAACAGGTGCCTCAACAACAGCGGCCCCAACAACCGCAGGTTCCCCTACAACAACCAGAGTGGCACAGGCAACAACCACAGTTGCCTCAACAACTACCACAATGGCCCAGACAACAACAGGTGCCTCAACAACAACAGCTCCCAAAGCTACAACCACAGGTGCCACTCAAACAACCACAGTGGCCCAGGCTACAACCACACTTGCCTCAACAACTACCACAATGGCCCAGACAACAACAGGTGCCTCAACAACAACAGCTCCCAAAGCTACAACCACAGGTGCCACTCAAACAACCACAGTGGCCCAGACAACAACCACAGTTTCCCCAACAACTACCACAATAGCCCCAACAACAACAGCTCACCAAGCTACATCCACAGTGGCCAAGACAACAACAGGTGCCTCAACAAAAGGGGCTCCAACAACAACAGCTCCCCAAGCTACAACCACAGTGGCCCCTCAAACTAAAAAAGTGGCCCTGACAACAACAGGTTCCTCAACAACAGCGGCCCCAACAACCGCAGGTTCCCCTACAACAACCACAGTGGCCCAGGCAACAACCACAGTTTCCCCAACAACTACCACAATTGCCGCATCAACAACATCTCCCCAAGCTACAACCACAGGCGCCCCTAAAACAACCACAGTGGCCCAGGCTACAACCACAGCTGCCCCAACAACTACCACAGTGGCCCAGACATCAACAGGTGCCTCAACAACAACAGCTCCCCAAGCTACAACCACTGGTTCCCCTCAAACAACCACAGTGGCCCAGACAACAACCACAGTTTCCCCAACAACTACCACAAAAACCCCAACAACAACAGCTCCCCAAGCTGCAACCACATTGGCACAGACAACAACAGGTGCCTCAACAACAGCGGCTCCAACAACAACAGCTCCCCAAGCTGCAACCACATTGGCACAGACAACAACAGGTGCCTCAACAACAGCGGCCCCAACAACCGCAGGTTCCCCTAAAACAACCACAGTGGCCCAGGCAACAAGCACAGTTTCCCCAACAACTACCACAATTGCTGCAATAACAACAAATCCCCAAGCAACAACCACAGGTGCCCCTAAAACAACCACAGTGGCCCAGACTACAACCACAGTTGCCCCAACAACTACCACAGTGTCCCAGACAACAACAGGTGCCTCAACAACAGCGGCTCCAACAACAGCTCCACAAGCTACAACCACAGGTGCCACTCAAACAACCACAGGGGCCCAGACAACAACCACAGTTTCCCCAACAACTACCACAGTTGCCACAACAACAACAGCTCCCCATGCTACAACCGCAGGTTCCCCTACAACAACCAGAGTGGCCCAGGCTACAAGCACAGTTGCCCCAACAACTACCACAGTGGCCCAGACAACAACAGGTGCCTTAACAACAACAGCTCCCCAAGCTACAACCACAGGTGCCCCTCAAACAACCACAGTGGCCCAGACAACAACCACAGTTTCCCCAACAACTACCACAACAGCCCCAACAACAACAGCTCCCCAAGCTACAACCACAGTGGCCCAGACAACAACAGGTGCCTCAACAACAGCGGCTCCAACAACAGCTCCACAAGCTACAACCACAGGTGCCACTCAAACAACCACAGGGGCCCAGACAACAACCACAGTTTCCCCAACAACTACCACAGTTGCCGCAACAACAACAGCTCCCCATGCTACAACCGCAGGTTCCCCTACAACAACCACAGTGGCCCAAGCTACAACCACAGTGGCCCCTCAAACAACCACAGTTGCCCAGGCTACAACCACAGTTGCTCCAACAACTACAACAGTGGACCTGACAACAACAGGTGCCTCAACAACAGCGGCCCCAACAACCGCAGGTTCCCCTACAACAACCAGAGTGGCACAGGCAACAACCACAGTTGCCTCAACAACTACCACAATGGCCCAGACAACAACAGGTGCCTCAACAACAACAGCTCCCAAAGCTACAACCACAGGTGCCACTCAAACAACCACAGTGGCCCAGGCTACAACCACACTTGCCTCAACAACTACCACAATGGCCCAGACAACAACAGGTGCCTCAACAACAACAGCTCCCAAAGCTACAACCACAGGTGCCACTCAAACAACCACAGTGGCCCAGACAACAACCACAGTTTCCCCAACAACTACCACAATAGCCCCAACAACAACAGCTCACCAAGCTACATCCACAGTGGCCAAGACAACAACAGGTGCCTCAACAAAAGGGGCTCCAACAACAACAGCTCCCCAAGCTACAACCACAGTGGCCCCTCAAACTAAAAAAGTGGCCCTGACAACAACAGGTTCCTCAACAACAGCGGCCCCAACAACCGCAGGTTCCCCTACAACAACCACAGTGGCCCAGGCAACAACCACAGTTTCCCCAACAACTACCACAATTGCCGCATCAACAACATCTCCCCAAGCTACAACCACAGGCGCCCCTAAAACAACCACAGTGGCCCAGGCTACAACCACAGCTGCCCCAACAACTACCACAGTGGCCCAGACATCAACAGGTGCCTCAACAACAACAGCTCCCCAAGCTACAACCACTGGTTCCCCTCAAACAACCACAGTGGCCCAGACAACAACCACAGTTTCCCCAACAACTACCACAAAAACCCCAACAACAACAGCTCCCCAAGCTGCAACCACATTGGCACAGACAACAACAGGTGCCTCAACAACAGCGGCTCCAACAACAACAGCTCCCCAAGCTGCAACCACATTGGCACAGACAACAACAGGTGCCTCAACAACAGCGGCCCCAACAACCGCAGGTTCCCCTAAAACAACCACAGTGGCCCAGGCAACAAGCACAGTTTCCCCAACAACTACCACAATTGCTGCAATAACAACAAATCCCCAAGCAACAACCACAGGTGCCCCTAAAACAACCACAGTGGCCCAGACTACAACCACAGTTGCCCCAACAACTACCACAGTGTCCCAGACAACAACAGGTGCCTCAACAACAGTGGCTCCAACAACAGCTCCACAAGCTACAACCACAGGTGCCACTCAAACAACCACAGGGGCCCAGACAACAACCACAGTTTCCCCAACAACTACCACAGTTGCCACAACAACAACAGCTCCCCATGCTACAACCGCAGGTTCCCCTACAACAACCAGAGTGGCCCAGGCTACAAGCACAGTTGCCCCAACAACTACCACAGTGGCCCAGACAACAACAGGTGCCTTAACAACAACAGCTCCCCAAGCTACAACCACAGGTGCCCCTCAAACAACCACAGTGGCCCAGACAACAACCACAGTTTCCCCAACAACTACCACAACAGCCCCAACAACAACAGCTCCCCAAGCTACAACCACAGTGGCCCAGACAACAACAGGTGCCTCAACAACAGCGGCTCCAACAACAGCTCCACAAGCTACAACCACAGGTGCCACTCAAACAACCACAGGGGCCCAGACAACAACCACAGTTTCCCCAACAACTACCACAGTTGCCGCAACAACAACAGCTCCCCATGCTACAACCGCAGGTTCCCCTACAACAACCACAGTGGCCCAAGCTACAACCACAGTGGCCCCTCAAACAACCACAGTTGCCCAGGCTACAACCACAGTTGCTCCAACAACTACAACAGTGGACCTGACAACAACAGGTGCCTCAACAACAGCGGCCCCAACAACCGCAGGTTCCCCTACAACAACCAGAGTGGCACAGGCAACAACCACAGTTGCCTCAACAACTACCACAATGGCCCAGACAACAACAGGTGCCTCAACAACAACAGCTCCCAAAGCTACAACCACAGGTGCCACTCAAACAACCACAGTCGCCCAGGCTACAACCACACTTGCCTCAACAACTACCACAATGGCCCAGACAACAACAGGTGCCTCAACAACAACAGCTCCCAAAGCTACAACCACAGGTGCCACTCAAACAACCACAGTGGCCCAGACAACAACCACAGTTTCCCCAACAACTACCACAATAGCCCCAACAACAACAGCTCACCAAGCTACATCCACAGTGGCCAAGACAACAACAGGTGCCTCAACAAAAGCGGCTCCAACAACAACAGCTCCCCAAGCTACAACCACAGTGGCCCCTCAAACTAAAAAAGTGGCCCTGACAACAACAGGTTCCTCAACAACAGCGGCCCCAACAACCGCAGGTTCCCCTACAACAACCACAGTGGCCCAGGCAACAACCACAGTTTCCCCAACAACTACCACAATTGCCGCATCAACAACATCTCCCCAAGCTACAACCACAGGCGCCCCTAAAACAACCACAGTGGCCCAGGCTACAACCACAGCTGCCCCAACAACTACCACAGTGGCCCAGACATCAACAGGTGCCTCAACAACAACAGCTCCCCAAGCTACAACCACTGGTTCCCCTCAAACAACCAAAGTGGCCCAGACAACAACCACAGTTTCCCCAACAACTACCACAAAAACCCCAACAACAACAGCTCCCCAAGATGCAACCACAGTGGCACAGACAACAACAGGTGCCTCAACAACAGCGGCTCCAACAACAACAGCTCTCCAAGCTACAACCAGAGTGGCCCCTCAAACTAAAAAAGTGGCCCTGACAACAACAGGTTCCTCAACAACAGCGGCCCCAACAACCGCAGGTTCCCCTACAACAACCACAGTGGCCCAGGCAACATCCACAGTGGCACAGGCAACAACCACAGTTGCAAAAGCAACTACAACAGTGGCCCTGACAACAACAGGTGCCTCAACAACAGCGGCTGCAACAACAACAGCTCCACAAGCTACAACCACAGGTGCCACTCAAACAACCACAGTGGCCCAGACAACAACCACAGTTTCCCCAACAACTACCACAATTGCCGCAACAACAACAGCTCCCCATGCTACAACCGCAGGTTCCCCTACAACAACCACAGTGGCACAGGCAACAACCACAGTTTCCCCAACAACTACCACAATAGCCCCAACAACAACAGCTCCCCAAGCTACAACCACAGTGGCCCAGGCAACAAGCACAGTTTCTCCAACAACTACCACAATTGCCGCAATAACAACAAATCCCCAAGCAACAACCACAGGTGCCCCTAAAACAACCACAGTGGCCCAGACTACAACCACAGTTGCCCCAACAACTACCACAGTGTCCCAGACAACAACAGGTGGCTCAACAACAGCGGCTCCAACAACAGCTCCACAAGCTACAACCACAGGTGCCACTCAAACAACCACAGGGACCCAGACAACAACCACAGTTTCCCCAACAACTACCACAGTTGCCACAACAACAACAGCTCCCCATGCTACAACCGCAGGTTCCCCTACAACAACCAGAGTGGCCCAGGCTACAAGCACAGTTGCCCCAACAACTACCACAGTGGCCCAGACAACAACAGGTGCGTTAACAACAACAGCTCCCCAAGCTACAACCACAGTGGCCCAGACAACAACAGGTGCCTCAACAACAGCGGCTCCAACAACAGCTCCACAAGCTACAACCACAGGTGCCACTCAAACAACCACAGGGGCCCAGACAACAACCACAGTTTCCCCAACAACTACCACAGTTGCCGCAACAACAACAGCTCCCCATGCTACAACCGCAGGTTCCCCTACAACAACCACAGTGGCCCAAGCTACAACCACAGTGGCCCCTCAAACAACCACAGTTGCCCAGGCTACAACCACAGTTGCTCCAACAACTACAACAGTGGACCTGACAACAACAGGTGCCTCAACAACAGCGGCCCCAACAACCGCAGGTTCCCCTACAACAACCAGAGTGGCACAGGCAAAAACCACAGTTGCCTCAACAACTACCACAATGGCCCAGACAACAACAGGTGCCTCAACAACAACAGCTCCCAAAGCTACAACCACAGGTGCCACTCAAACAACCACAGTGGCCCAGGCTACAACCACACTTGCCTCAACAACTACCACAATGGCCCAGACAACAACAGGTGCCTCAACAACAACAGCTCCCAAAGCTAAAACCACAGGTGCCACTCAAACAACCACAGTGGCCCAGACAACAACCACAGTTTCCCCAACAACTACCACAATAGCCCCAACAACAACAGCTCACCAAGCTACATCCACAGTGGCCAAGACAACAACAGGTGCCTCAACAAAAGCGGCTCCAACAACAACAGCTCCCCATGCTACAACCACAGTGGCCCCTCAAACTAAAAAAGTGGCCCTGACAACAACAGCGGCCCCAACAACCGCAGGTTCCCCTACAACAACCACAGTGGCCCAGGCAACAACCACAGTTTCCCCAACAACTACCACAATTGCCGCATCAACAACATCTCCCCAAGCTACAACCACAGGCGCCCCTAAAACAACCACAGTGGCCCAGGCTACAACCACAGCTGCCCCAACAACTACCACAGTGGCCCAGACATCAACAGGTGCCTCAACAACAACAGCTCCCCAAGCTACAACCACTGGTTCCCCTCAAACAACCAAAGTGGCTCAGACAACAACCACAGTTTCCCCAACAACTACCACAATAGCCCCAACAACAACAGCTCACCAAGCTACATCCACAGTGGCCAAGACAACAACAGGTGCCTCAACAAAAGCGGCTCCAACAACAACAGCTCCCCAAGCTACAACCACAGTGGCCCCTCAAACTAAAAAAGTGGCCCTGACAACAACAGGTTCCTCAACAACAGCGGCCCCAACAACCGCAGGTTCCCCAACAACTACCACAATTGCCGCATCAACAACATCTCCCCAAGCTACAACCACAGGCGCCCCTAAAACAACCACAGTGGCCGAGACTACAACCACAGTTGCCCCAACAACTACCACAGTGGCCCAGACAACAACAGGTGCCTCAACAACAGCGGCTCCAACAACAGCTCCACAAGCTACAACCACAGGTGCCACTCAAACAACCACAGGGGCCCAGACAACAACCACAGTTTCCCCAACAACTACCACAGTTGCCGCAACAACAACAGCTCCCCATGCTACAACCGCAGGTTTCCCTACAACAACCACAGTGGCCCAAGCTACAACCACAGTGGCCCCTCAAACAACCACAGTTGCCCAGGCTACAACCACAGTTGCTCCAACAACTACAACAGTGGACCTGACAACAACAGGTGCCTCAACAACAGCGGCCCCAACAACCGCAGGTTCCCCTACAACAACCAGAGTGGCACAGGCAACAACCACAGTTGCCTCAACAACTACCACAATGGCCCAGACAACAACAGGTGCCTCAACAACAACAGCTCCCAAAGCTACAACCACAGGTGCCACTCAAACAACCACAGTGGCCCAGGCTACAACTACACTTGCCTCAACAACTACCACAATGGCCCAGACAACAACAGGTGCCTCAACAACAACAGCTCCCAAAGCTACAACCACAGGTGCCACTCAAAAAACCACAGTGGCCCAGACAACAACCACAGTTTCCCCAACAACTACCACAATAGCCCCAACAACAACAGCTCACCAAGCTACATCCACAGTGGCCAAGACAACAACAGGTGCCTCAACAAAAGCGGCTCCAACAACAACAGCTCCCCAAGCTACAACCACAGTGGCCCCTCAAACTAAAAAAGTGGCCCTGACAACAACAGGTTCCTCAACAACACCGGCCCCAACAACCGCAGGTTCCCCTACAACAACCACAGTGGCCCAGGCAACAACCACAGTTTCCCCAACAACTACCACAATTGCCGCATCAACAACATCTCCCCAAGCTACAACCACAGGCGCCCCTAAAACAACCACAGTGGCCCAGGCTACAACCACAGCTGCCCCAACAACTACCACAGTGGCCCAGACATCAACAGGTGCCTCAACAAAAACAGCTCCCCAAGCTACAACCACTGGTTCCCCTCAAACAACCAAAGTGGCCCAGACAACAACCACAGTTTCCCCAACAACTACCACAAAAACCCCAACAACAACAGCTCCCCAAGATGCAACCACAGTGGCACAGACAACAACAGGTGCCTCAACAACAGCGGCTCCAACAACAACAGCTCTCCAAGCTACAACCAGAGTGGCCCCTCAAACTAAAAAAGTGGCCCTGACAACAACAGGTTCCTCAACAACAGCGGCCCCAACAACCGCAGGTTCCCCTACAACAACCACAGTGGCCCAGGCAACATCCACAGTGGCACAGGCAACAACCACAGTTGCAAAAACAACTACAACAGTGGCCCTGACAACAACAGGTGCCTCAACAACAGCGGCTGCAACAACAACAGCTCCACAAGCTACAACCACAGGTGCCACTCAAACAACCACAGTGGCCCAGACAACAACCACAGTTTCCCCAACAACTACCACAATTGCCGCAACAACAACAGCTCCCCATGCTACAACCGCAGGTTCCCCTACAACAACCACAGTGGCACAGGCAACAACCACAGTTTCCCCAACAACTACCACAATAGCCCCAACAACAACAGCTCCCCAAGCTACAACCACAGTGGCCCAGGCAACAAGCACAGTTTCTCCAACAACTACCACAATTGCCGCAATAACAACAAATCCCCAAGCAACAACCACAGGTGCCCCTAAAACAACCACAGTGGCCCAGACTACAACCACAGTTGCCCCAACAACTACCACAGTGTCCCAGACAACAACAGGTGCCTCAACAACAGCGGCTCCAACAACAGCTCCACAAGCTACAACCACAGGTGCCACTCAAACAACCACAGGGGCCCAGACAACAACCACAGTTTCCCCAACAACTACCACAGTTGCCACAACAACAACAGCTCCCCATGCTACAACCGCAGGTTCCGCTACAACAACCAGAGTGGCCCAGGCTACAAGCACAGTTGCCCCAACAACTACCACAGTGGCCCAGACAACAACAGGTGCCTTAACAACAACAGCTCCCCAAGCTACAACCACAGGTGCCCCTCAAACAACCACAGTGGCCCAGACAACAACCACAGTTTCCCCAACAACTACCACAACAGCCCCAACAACAACAGCTCCCCAAGCTACAACGACAGTGGCCCAGACAACAACAGGTGCCTCAACAACAGCGGCTCCAACAACAGCTCCACAAGCTACAACCACAGGTGCCACTCAAACAACCACAGGGGCCCAGACAACAACCACAGTTTCCCCAACAACTACCACAGTTGCCGCAACAACAACAGCTCCCCATGCTACAACCGCAGGTTCCCCTACAACAACCACAGTGTCCCAAGCTACAACCACAGTGGCCCCTCAAACAACCACAGTTGCCCAGGCTACAACCACAGTTGCTCCAACAACTACAACAGTGGACCTGACAACAACAGGTGCCTCAACAACAGCGGCCCCAACAACCGCAGGTTCCCCTACAACAACCACAGTGGCACAGGCAACAACCACAGTTGCCTCAACAACTACCACAATGGCCCAGACAACAACAGGTGCCTCAACAACAACAGCTCCCAAAGCTACAACCACAGGTGCCACTCAAACAACCACAGTGGCCCAGGCTACAACCACACTTGCCTCAACAACTACCACAATGGCCCAGACAACAACAGGTGCCTCAACAACAACAGCTCCCAAAGCTACAACCACAGGTGCCACTCAAACAACCACAGTGGCCCAGACAACAACCACAGTTTCCCCAACAACTACCACAATAGCCCCAACAACAACAGCTCACCAAGCTACATCCACAGTGGCCAAGACAACAACAGGTGCCTCAACAAAAGCGGCTCCAACAACAACAGCTCCCCAAGCTACAACCACAGTGGCCCCTCAAACTAAAAAAGTGGCCCTGACAACAACAGGTTCCTCAACAACAGCGGCCCCAACAACCGCAGGTTCCCCTACAACAACCACAGTGGCCCAGGCAACAACCACAGTTTCCCCAACAACTACCACAATTGCCGCATCAACAACATCTCCCCAAGCTACAACTACAGGCGCCCCTAAAACAACCACAGTGGCCCAGGCTACAACCACAGCTGCCCCAACAACTACCACAGTGGCCCAGACATCAACAGGTGCCTCAACAACAACAGCTCCCCAAGCTACAACCACTGGTTCCCCTCAAACAACCAAAGTGGCCGAGACAACAACCACAGTTTCCCCAACAACTACCACAAAAACCCCAACAACAACAGCTCCCCAAGATGCAACCACAGTGGCACAGACAACAACAGGTGCCTCAACAACAGCGGCTCCAACAACAACAGCTCTCCAAGCTACAACCAGAGTGGCCCCTCAAACTAAAAAAGTGGCCCTGACAACAACAGGTTCCTCAACAACAGCGGCCCCAACAACCGCAGGTTCCCCTACAACAACCACAGTGGCCCAGGCAACATCCACAGTGGCACAGGCAACAACCACACTTGCAAAAACAACTACAACAGTGGCCCTGACAACAACAGGTGCCTCAACAACAGCGGCTGCAACAACAACAGCTCCACAAGCTACAACCACAGGTGCCACTCAAACAACCACAGTGGCCCAGACAACAACCACAGTTTCCCCAACAACTACCACAATTGCCGCAACAACAACAGCTCCCCATGCTACAACCGCAGGTTCCCCTACAACAACCACAGTGTCACAGGCAACAACCACAGTTTCCCCAACAACTACCACAATAGCCCCAACAACAACAGCTCCCCAAGCTACAAACACAGTGGCCCAGGCAACAAGCACAGTTTCCCCAACAACTACCACAATTGCCGCAATAACAACAAATCCCCAAGCAACAACCACAGGTGCCCCTAAAACAACCACAGTGGCCCAGACTACAACCACAGTTGCCCCAACAACTACCACAGTGTCCCAGACAACAACAGGTGCCTCAACAACAGCGGCTCCAACAACAGCTCCACAAGCTACAACCACAGGTGCCACTCAAACAACCACAGGGGCCCAGACAACAACCACAGTTTCCCCAACAACTACCACAGTTGCCGCAACAACAACAGCTCCCCATGCTACAACCGCAGGTTCCCCTACAACAACCACAGTGGCCCAGGCTACAAGCACAGTTGCCCCAACAACTACCACAGTGGCCCAGACAACAACAGGTGCCTTAACAACAACAGCTCCCCAAGCTACAACCACAGGTGCCCCTCAAACAACCACAGTGGCCCAGACAACAACCACAGTTTCCCCAACAACTACCACAACAGCCGCAACAACAACAGCTCCCCAAGCTACAACCACAGTGGCCCAGACAACAACAGGTGCCTCAACAACAGCGGCTCCAACAACAGCTCCACAAGCTACAACCACAGGTGCCACTCAAACAACCACAGGGGCCCAGACAACAACCACAGTTTCCCCAACAACTACCACAGTTGCCGCAACAACAACAGCTCCCCATGCTACAACCGCAGGTTCCCCTACAACAACCACAGTGGCCCAAGCTACAACCACAGTGGCCCCTCAAACAACCACAGTTGCCCAGGCTACAACCACAGTTGCTCCAACAACTACAACAGTGGACCTGACAACAACAGGTGCCTCAACAACAGCGGCCCCAACAACCGCAGGTTCCCCTACAACAACCAGAGTGGCACAGGCAACAACCACAGTTGCCTCAACAACTACCACAATGGCCCAGACAACAACAGGTGCCTCAACAACAACAGCTCCCAAAGCTACAACCACAGGTGCCACTCAAACAACCACAGTGGCCCAGGCTACAACCACACTTGCCTCAACAATTACCACAATGGCCCAGACAACAACAGGTGCCTCAACAACAACAGCTCCCAAAGCTACAACCACAGGTGCCACTCAAACAACCACAGTGGCCCAGACAACAACCACAGTTTCCCCAACAACTACCACAATAGCCCCAACAACAACAGCTCACCAAGCTACATCCACAGTGGCCAAGACAACAACAGGTGCCTCAACAAAAGCGGCTCCAACAACAACAGCTCCCCAAGCTACAACCACAGTGGCCCCTCAAACTAAAAAAGTGGCCCTGACAACAACAGGTTCCTCAACAACAGCGGCCCCAACAACCGCAGGTTCCCCTACAACAACCACAGTGGCCCAGGCAACAACCACAGTTTCCCCAACAACTACCACAATTGCCGCATCAACAACATCTCCCCAAGCTACAACTACAGGCGCCCCTAAAACAACCACAGTGGCCCAGGCTACAACCACAGCTGCCCCAACAACTACCACAGTGGCCCAGACATCAACAGGTGCCTCAACAACAACAGCTCCCCAAGCTACAACCACTGGTTCCCCTACAACAACCACAGGTGCCCCTAAAACAACCACAGTGGCCCAGACTACAACCACAGTTGCCCCAACAACTACCACAGTGTCCCAGACAACAACAGGTGCCTCAACAACAGCGGCTCCAACAACAACAGCTCCACAAGCTACAACCACAGGTGCCACTCAAACAACCACAGTGGCCCAGACAACAACCACAGTTTCCCCAACAACTACCACAGTTGCCGCAACAACAACAGCTCCCCATGCTACAACCGCAGGTTCCCCTACAACAACCACAGTGGCCCAGGCTACAAGCACAGTTGCCCCAACAACTACCACAATAGCCCCAACAACAACAGCTCCCCAAGCTACAACCACAGTGGCCCAGGCAACAACCACAGTTTCCCCAACAACTACCACAGTTGCCGCAACAACAACAGCTCCCCATGCTACAACCGCAGGTTCCCCTACAACAACCACAGTGGCCCAAGCTACAACCACAGTGGCCCCTCAAACAACCACAGTTGCCCAGGCTACAACCACAGTTGCTCCAACAACTACAACAGTGGACCTTACAACAACAGGTGCCTCAACAACAGCGGACCCAACAACCGCAGGTTCCCCTACAACAACCACAGTGGCCCAGACTACAACCACAGTTGCCCCAACAACTACCACAGTGTCCCAGACAACAACAGGTGCCTCAACAACAGTGGCTCCAACAACAGCTCCACAAGCTACAACCACAGGTGCCACTCAAACAACCACAGGGGCCCAGACAACAACCACAGTTTCCCCAACAACTACCACAGTTGCCGCAACAACAACAGCTCCCCATGCTACAACCGCAGGTTCCCGTACAACAACCACAGAGGCCCAGGCTACAAGCACAGTTGCCCCAACAACTACCACAATAGCCCCAACAACAACAGCTCACCAAGCTACATCCACAGTGGCCAAGACAACAACAGGTGCCTCAACAAAAGCGGCTCCAACAACAACAGCTCCCCAAGCTACAACCACAGTGGCCCCTCAAACTAAAAAAGTGGCCCTGACAACAACAGGTTCCTCAACAACAGCGGCCCCAACAACCGCAGGTTCCCCTACAACAACCACAGTGGCCCAGGCAACATCCACAGTGGCACAGGCAACAACCACAGTTGCAAAAACAACTACAACAGTGGCCCTCACAACAACAGGTGCCTCAACAACAGCGGCTCCAACAACAACAGCTCCACAAGCTACAACCACAGGTGCCACTCAAACAACCACAGTGGCCCAGACAACAACCACAGTTTCCCCAACAACTACCACAATTGCCGCAACAACAACAGCTCCCCATGCTACAACCGCAGGTTCCCCTACAACAACCACAGTGGCACAGGCAACAACCACAGTTTCCCCAACAACTACCACAATAGCCCCAACAACAACAGCTCCCCAAGCTACAACCACAGTGGCACAGGCAACAACCGCAGTTGCTCCAACAAGTACAACAGTGGCCCTGACAACAACAGGTGCCTCAACAACAGCGGCCCCAACAACCGCAGGTTCCCCTAAAACAACCACAGTGGCCCAGGCAACAAGCACAGTTTCCCCAACAACTACCACAATTGACGCAATAACAACAAATCCCCAAGCAACAACCACAGGTGCCCCTAAAACAACCACAGTGGCCCAGACTACAACCACAGTTGCCCCAACAACTACCACAGTGTCCCAGACAACAACAGGTGCCTCAACAACAGCGGCTCCAACAACAGCTCCACAAGCTACAACCACAGGTGCCACTCAAACAACCACAGGGGCCCAGACAACAACCACAGTTTCCCCAACAACTACCACAGTTGCCGCAACAACAACAGCTCCCCATGCTACAACCGCAGGTTCCCCTACAACAACCACAGAGGCCCAGGCTACAAGCACAGTTGCCCCAACAACTACCACAGTGGCCCAGACAACAACAGGTGCCTTAACAACAACAGCTCCCCAAGCTACAACCACAGGTGCCCCTCAAACAACCACAGTAGCCCAGACAACAACCACAGTTTCCCCAACAACTACCACAACAGCCCCAACAACAACAGCTCTCCAAGCTACAACCACAGTGGCCCAGACAACAACAGGTGCCTCAACAACAGCGGCTCCAGCAACAACAGCTCCCCAAGCTAAAACCACAGTGGCCCCTCAAACAACCATAGTTGCCCAGGCTACAACCACAGTTTCTCCAACAACTACAACAGTGGCCCTGACAACAACAGGTGCCTCAACAACAGCGGCCCCAACAACCGCAGGTTCCCCTACAACAACCACAGTGGCTCAGGCAACAACCACAGTTTCCCCAACAACTACCACAATTGCCGCATCAACAACATCTCCCCAGGCTACGACCACAGTTGCCCCTAAAACAACCACAGTGGCCCAGAAAACAACCACATTTTCCCCAACAACTACCAAAGATGCCCCAACAACAACAGGTGCCCCAACAACAGCTGCTCCAAAAACCACAGCTCCCCAAACTACAACCACAGTGGCCGCTACAACAACAGCTGTCACAACAACAACTTCACCAAAAACAACAACAGCTGTGCCAACAACAACATCTCCAGCAACAACAACCACAGCTGCCCCAACTACAACCACACTGGCCGCAACAACAACAGCTGCCACAACAACAACTTCTCCAAAAACAACAACAGCTGTGCCAACATCAACAACAGTGGCTCCAACATCTACAGCTCCCCAAGTTACAACCACAGTTGCCCAGACAACAACCACAGTCGCCCCAAAAAATACCACAATTGCCGCAATAACAACAGCTCCCCCAGCTACAACCACAGGTGACCCTAAAACAACGACAGTGGCCCAGGCTACAACCACAGTTGCCCCAACAACTACCACAGTGGCTCAGACAACAACAGGTGCCTCAACAACAACAGCTCCCCAAGCTACAACCACAGGTGCCCCTCAAACAACCACAGTGGCCCAGACAACAACCACAGTTTCCCCAATAATTACCAAAATAGCCCAAACAACAACAGCTCCCCAAGCTATAACCACAGTGGCCCAGACAACAACAGTTGCCTCAACAACAGCGGCTCCAACAACAACAGCTCCCCAAGCTACAACCACAGTGGCCCCTCAAACAACCACAGTTGCCCAGGCTACAACCACAGTTGCTCCAACAACTACAACAGTGGACCTGACAACAACAGGTTCCCCTACAACAACCACAGTGGCCCAGGCAACAACCACAGTTTCCCCAACAACTACCACAATTGCCGCATCAACATCTCCCCAAGCTACAACCACAGTTGTCCCTAAAACAACCACAGTGGCCCAGAAAACAACCACATTTTCCCCAACAACTACCAAAGATGCCCCAACAACAACAGGTGCCCCAACAACAGCTGCACCAAAAACCACAGCTCCCCAAATTACAACCACAATGGCTGCAACAACAGCTGTCTCAACATCTTCTCCAAAAACAACAACAGCTGTGCCAACAACAACATCTATAGTAACAACAACCACAGCTGCCCCAACTACAACTACAGTGGCCGCTACAACAACAGCTGTCACAACAACAACTTCACCAAAAACAACAACAGCTGTGCCAACAACAACTTCTCCAGAAACAACAACAGCTCCCCAAGCTACAACCACAGTGGCCCAGACAACAACAGGTGCCTCAACAACAGCGGCTCCAACAACAACAACAGCTCGCCAAGCTACAACCACAGGTGCCCCTCAAACAACCCCAGTGGCCCAGACAACAACCACAGTTTCCCCAACAACTACGACAGTTGCCGCAATAACAACAGCTCCACAAGCTACAACTACAGGTGTCCCTAAAACAACCACAGTGGCCCAGGCAACAACCACAGTTGCACCAACAACTACAACAGTGGCCCTGACAACAACAGGTGCCTCAACAACAGCGGCCCCAACAACAGCAGGTTCCCCTACAACAACCACAGTGGCCCAGGCAACAACCACAGTTTCCCCAACAATTACCACAATTGCCGCAATAACAACAAATCCCCAAGCAACAACCACAGGTGCCCCTAAAACAACCACAGTGGCCCAGACTACAACCACAGTTGCCCAAACAACTACCACAGTGTCCCAGACAACAACAGGTGCCTCAACAACAGCGGCTCCAACAACAACAGCTCCACAAGCTACAACCACAGGTGCCACTCAAACAACCACAGGGGCCCAGACAACAACCACAGTTTCCCCAACAACTACCACAGTTGCCGCAACAACAACAGCTCCCCATGCTACAACCGCAGGTTCCCCTACAACAACCACAGTGGCCCAGACAACAAAAGGTGCCTTAACAACAACAGCTCCGCAAGCTACAACCACAGGTGCCCCTCAAACAACCACAGTGGCCCAGACAACAACCACAGTTTCGCCAACAACTACCACAACAGCCCCAACAACAACAGCTCCCCAAGCTACAACCACAGTGGCCCAGACAACAACAGGTGCCTCAACAACAGCGGCTCCAACAACAGCTCCTCAAGCTACAACCACAGGTGCCACTCAAACAACCACAGGGGCCCAGACAACAACCACAGTTTCCCCAACAACTACCACAGTTGCCGCAACAACAACAGCTCCCCATGCTACAACCGCAGGTTCCCCTACAACAACCACAGTGGCCCAAGCTACAACCACAGTGGCCCCTCAAACAACCACAGTTGCCCCGGCTACAACCACAGTTGCTCCAACAACTACAACAGTGGACCTGACAACAACAAGTGCCTCAACAACAGCGGCCCCAACAACCGCAGGTTCCCCTACAACAACCACAGTGGCACAGGCAACAACCACAGTTGCCTCAACAACTACCACAATTGCCCAGACAACAACAGGTGCCTCAACAACAACAGCTCCCAAAGCTACAACCACAGGTGCGACTCAAACAACCACAGTGGCCCAGGCTACAACCACACTTGCCTCAACAACTACCACAATGGCCCAGACAACAACAGGTGCCTCAACAACAACAGCTCCCAAAGCTACAACCACAGGTGCCACTCAAACAACCACAGTGGCCCAGACAACAACCACAGTTTCCCCAACAACTACCACAATAGCCCCAACAACAACAGCTCACCAAGCTACATCCACAGTGGCCAAGACAACAACAGGTGCCTCAACAAAAGCGGCTCCAACAACAACAGCTCCCCAAGCTACAACCACAGTGGCCCCTCAAACTAAAAAAGTGGCCCTGACAACAACAGGTTCCTCAACAACAGCGGCCCCAACAACCGCAGGTTCCCCTACAACAACCACAGTGGCCCAGGCAACAACCACAGTTTCCCCAACAACTACCACAATTGCCGCATCAACAACATCTCCCCAAGCTACAACCACAGGCGCCCCTAAAACAACCACAGTGGCCCAGGCTACAACAACAGCTGCCCCAACAACTACCACAGTGGCCCAGACATCAATAGGTGCCTCAACAACAACAGCTCCCCAAGCTACAACCAGTGGTTCCCCTCAAACAACCACAGTGGCCCAGACAACAACCACAGTTTCCCCAACAACTACCACAAAAACCCCAACAACAACAGCTCCCCAAGCTGCAACCACAGTGGCACAGACAACAACAGGTGCCTCAACAACAGCGGCTCCAACAACAACAGCTCTCCAAGCTACAACCAGATTGGCCCCTCAAACTAAAAAAGTGGCCCTGACAACAACAGGTTCCTCAACAACAGCGGCCCCAACAACCGCAGGTTCCCCTACAACAACCACAGTGGCCCAGGCAACATCCACAGTGGCACAGGCAACAACCACACTTGCAAAAACAACTACAACAGTGGCCCTGACAACAACAGGTGCCTCAACAACAGCGGCTCCAACAACAACAGCTCCACAAGCTACAACCACAGGTGCCACTCAAACAACCACAGTGGCCCAGACAACAACCACAGTTTCCCCAACAACTACCACAATTGCCGCAACAACAACAGCTCCTCATGCTACAACCGAAGGTTCCCCTACAACAACCACAGTGGCACAGGCAACAACCACAGTTTCCCCAACAACTACCACAATAGCCCCAACAACAACAGCTCCCCAAGCTACAACCACAGTGGCCCAGGCAACAACCGCAGTTGCTCAAACAACTACAACAGTGGCCCTGACAACAACAGGTGCCTCAACAACAGCGGCCCCAACAACCGCAGGTTCCCCTAAAACAACCACAGTGGCCCAGGCAACAAGCACAGTTTCCCCAACAACTACCACAATTGCCGCAATAACAACAAATCCCCAAGCAACAACAACAGGTGCCCCTAAAACAACCACAGTGGCCCAGACTACAACCACAGTTGCCCAAACAACTACCACAGTGGCCCAGACAACAACAGGTGCCTCAACAACAGCGGCTCCAACAACAGCTCCACAAGCTACAACCACAGGTGCCACTCAAACAACCACAGGGGCCCAGACAACAACCACAGTTTCCCCAACAACTACCACAGTTGCCACAACAACAACAGCTCCCCATGCTACAACCGCAGGTTCCCCTACAACAACCACAGTGGCCCAGGCAACAACCACAGTTTCCCCAACAACTACCACAATTGCCGCATCAACAACATCTCCGCAGGCTACGACCACAGTTGCCCCTACAACAACCACAGTGGCCCAGGCAACAAGCACAGTTTCCCCAACAACTACCACAGTTGCCGCAATAACAACAGCTCCCCAAGGTACAACTACAGGTGCCCCTAAAACAACCACAGTGGCCCCTCAAACTAAAAAAGTGGCCCTGACAACAACAGGTTCCTCAACAACAGCGGCCCCAACAACTGCAGGTTCCCCTACAACAACCACAGTGGCCCAGGAAACATCCACAGTGGCACAGGCAACAACCACAGTTTCCCCAACAACTACCACAATAGCCCCAACAACAACAGCTCCCCAAGCTACAACCACAGTGGCCCAGGCAACAACCGCAGTTGCTCCAACAACTACAACAGTGGCCCTGACAACAACAGTTGCCTCAACAACAGCGGCCCCAACAACCGCAGGTTCCCCTAAAACAACCACAGTGGCCCAGGCAACAAGCACAGTTTCCCCAACAACTACCACAATTGCCGCAATGACAACAAATCCCCAAGCAACAACCACAGGTGCCCCTAAAACAACCACAGTGGCCCAGACTACAACCACAGTTGCCCCAACAACTACCACAGTGTCCCAGACAACAACAGGTGCCTCAACAACAGCGGCTCCAACAACAACAGCTCCACAAGCTACAACCACAGGTGCCACTCAAACAACCACAGTGGCCCAGACAACAACCACAGTTTCCCCAACAACTACCACAGTTGCCGCAACAACAACAGCTCCCCATGCTACAACCGCAGGTTCCCCTACAACAACCACAGTGGCCCAGGCTACAAGCACAGTTGCCCCAACAACTACCACAGTGGCCCAGACAACAACAGGTGCCTTAACAACAACAGCTCCCCAAGCTACAACCACAGGTGCCCCTCAAACAACCACAGTGGCCCAGACAACAACCACAGTTTCCCCAACAACTACCACAACAGCCCCAACAACAACAGCTCCCCAAGCTACAACCACAGTGGCCCAGACAACAACAGGTGCCTCAACAACAGCGGCTCCAACAACAACAGCTCCCCAAGCTAAAACCACAGTGGCCCCTCAAACAACCATAGTTGCCCAGGCTACAACCACAGTTTCTCCAACAACTACAACAGTGGCCCTGACAACGACAGGTGCCTCAACAACAGCGGCCCCAACAACCGCAGGTTCCCCTACAACAACCACAGTGGCCCAGGCAACAACCACAGTTTCCCCAACAACTACCACAATTGCCGCATCAACAACATCTCCCCAGGCTACGACCACAGTTGCCCCTAAAACAACCACAGTGGCCCAGAAAACGACCACATTTTCCCCAACAACTACCAAAGATGCCCCAACGACAACAGGTGCCCCAACAACAGCTGCTCCAAAAACCACAGCTCCCCAAACTACAACCACAGTGGCCGCTACAACAACAGCTGTGACAACAACAACTTCACCAAAAACAACAACAGCTGTGCCAACAACAACATCTCCAGCAACAATAACCACAGCTGCCCCAACTACAACCACACTGGCCACAACAACAACAGCTGCCACAACAACAACTTCTCCAGAAAGAACAACAGCTCCCCAAGCTACAACCACAGTGGCCCAGACAACAACAGGTGCCTCAACAACAGCGGCTCCAACAACAACAGCTCGCCAAGCTACAACCAGAGGTGCCCCTCAAACAACCACAGTGGCCCAGAAAACAACCACAGTTGCTCCAACAACTACAACAGTGGCCCTGACAACAACAGGTGCCTCAACAACAACAGCTCCCCAAGCTACAAATACAGGTGCCCCTCAAACAACCACAGGTGCCCCTCAAACAACCACAGTGGCCCAGACAACAACCACAGTTGACGCAATAACAACAGCTCCCCAAGCTACAACTACAGGTTCCCCTTCAACTACCACAGTGTCCCAGACAACAACAGGTGCCTCAACAACAGCGACTCCAACAACAACAGCTCCACAAGCTACAACCACAGGTGCCACTCAAACAACCACAGTGGCCCAGACAACAACCACAGTTTCCCCAACAACTACCACAGTTGCCGCAACAACAACAGCTCCCCATGCTACAACCGCAGGTTCCCCTAAAACAACCACAGTGGCCCAGGCAACAACCACAGTTTCCCCAACAACTACCACAATAGCCCCAACAACAACAGCTCCCCAAGCTACAACCACAGTGGCCCAGGCAACAACCACAGTTGCTCCAACAACTACAACAGTCGCCCTGACAACAACAGGTGCCTCAGCAACAGCGGCCCCAACAACCGCAGGTTCCTCTAAAACAACCACAGTGGCCCAGGCAACAAGTACAGTTTCCCCAACAACTACCACAATTGCCGCAATAACAACAAATCCCCAAGCAACAACCACAGGTGCCCCTAAAACAACCACAGTGGCCCAGACCACAACCACAGTTGCCCCAACAACTACCACAGTGTCCCAGACAACAACAGGTGCCTCAACAACAGCGGCTCCAACAACAACAGCTCCACAAACTACAACCACAGGTGCCACTCAAAAAACCACAGGGGCCCAGACAACAACCACAGTTTCCCCAACAACTACCACAGTTGCCGCAACAACAACAGCTCCCCATGCTACAACCGCAGGTTCCCCTACAACAACCACAGTGGCCCAGGCTACAAGCACAGTTGCCCCAACAACTACCACAGTGGCCCAGACAACAACAGGTGCCTTAACAACAACAGCTCCCCAAGCTACAACCACAAGTGCCCCTCAAACAACCACAGTGGCCCAGGCAACAACCACAGTTTCCCCAACAACTACCACAATAGCCCCAACAAAAAAAGCTCCGCAAGCTACAACCACAGTGGCCCAGACAACAACAGGTGCCTCAACAACAGCGGCTCCAACAACAACAGCTCCCCAAGCTACAACCACAGGCGCCCCTAAAACAACCACAGTGGCCCAGGCTACAACCACAGCTGCCCCAACAACTACCACAGTGGCCCAGACAACAACAGGTGCCTCAACAACAACAGCTCCCCAAGCTGCAACCACTGGTGCCCCTCAAACAACCACAGTGGTCCAGGCAAGAAGCACAGTTTCCCCAACAACTACCACAATAGCCCCAACAACAAAAGCTCCCCAAGCTACAACCACAGTGGCCCAGACAACAACAGGTGCCTCAACGACCGCAGCTCCAACAACAACTGCTCCCCAAGCTACAACCACAGGCGCCCCTAAAACAATCACAGTGGCCCAGGCAAGAAGCACAGTTTCCCCAACAACTACCACAATAGCCCCAACAACAAAAGCTCCCCAAGCTACAACCACAGTGGCCCAGACAACAACAGGTGCCTCAACAAAAGCGGCTCCAACAACAACATTTCCCCAAGCTACAACCACAGTGGCTCCTCAAACTAAAAAAGTGGCCCTGACAACAACAGGTGCCTCAACAACAGCGGCTCCAACAACAACAGCTCCCCAAGCTACAACCATGAGTGCCCCTAAAACAACCACAGTGGCCCAGAAAACAACGACAGTTTCCCCAACAACTACCACAGTTGCCGCAACAACAACAGCTCCCCAAACTACAATCAGAGGTGCCCCTAAAACAACCACAGTGGCCCAGGCTACAACGACAGTTGCCCCAACAACTACCACAGTGGCCCTGACAACAACAGGTGCCTCAACAACAGCGGCCCCAACAATCGCAGGTTCCCCTACAACAACCACAGTGGCCCAGACTACAACCACAGTTGCCCCAACAACTACCACAGTGGCCCAGACAACAACAGGTGCCACAGTGTCTCCAACAACGACAGCTCCCCAAGCTACAACCACAGTTGCCCCAACAACTACCACAGTGGCTCTGATAACAACAGGTGCCTCAACAACAGCGGCCCCCACAACCGCAGGTTCCCATACAACAACCACAGTGGCCCAGGCTACAACCACAGTTGCCCCAACAACTACCACAGTGGCCCAGACAACAACAGGTGCCTCAACAACAGCGGCTCCAACAACAACAGCTCCCCAAGCTACAACCACAGGTGCCCCTCAAACAACCACAGTGGCCCAGGTTACAACCACAGTTGCTCTAACAACTACAACAGTGGCCCTGACAACAACAGGTGCCTCAACAACTGCAGCCAAAACAACTGCAGGTTCCCCTACAACAACCACAGTGGCACAGGCAACAACCACAGTTGCCGCAATAACAACAGCTCCCCAAGCTACAACCACAGGTGCCCCTAAAACAACCACAGTGTCCCAGCCTACAACCACAGTTGCTCCAACAACTACAACAGTGGCCCTGACAACAACAGGTGCCTCAACAACTGCGACCCCAACAACTGCAGGTTCCCCTACAACAACCACAGTGGCCCAGGCAACAACCACAGTTTCCCCAACAACTACCACAGTTACCGCAATAACAACAGCTCCCCAAGCTACAACCACAGGTGCCCCTAAAACAATCACAGTGGCCCAGGCTTCAACCACAGTTGCCCCAACAACTACCACAGTGGCCCTGACAACAACTGGTGCCTCAACAACAGTGGCTCCAACAACGACAGCTCCCCAAGCTACAACCACAGTTGCCCCAACAACTACCACAGTGGCTCTGACAACAACAGCGGCCCCAACAACCGCAGGTTCCCCTACAACAAACACAGTGGCCCAGGCTACAACCACAGTTGCCCCAACAACTACCACAGTGGCCCAGACAACAACAGGTGGCTCAACAACAGCGGATCCAACAACGACAGCTCCCCAAGCTACAACCATGGGTGCCCCTAAAACAACCACAGTGGCCCAGACAACAACCACAATTTTCCCAACAACAAATGGTGCCCCAACAACAGCTGCTCCAAAAACCATAGCTACTCAAGCAACAACCACAGTGTCCGCAACAACATCAGGTGCCACAGAAACAACCTCTCCAAAAACAACTGCAGCAGTGTCAACAGCAATATCTGTGGCAACAACAACAACATCTGCCCCAACAACAGCAGCTCAAATAACAATGAGACCTGTGCTGACAACAACAACTACCACAGTGGCCCTGACAACAACAGGAGCCCCAACAACAACGGCTCCAACAACCACAGCTCCCCAAGCTAAAACCACTGGTGCCCGTAAAACAACCACAGTTGCCCCAACTACAGCTACTCCAACAACAACAACAACATCAACAGCTGTGCCAAAAACAACAACAGTCGTGCCAACTACAACCACAGCGGCTCTGACATCTACAGCTGCCAAGACTACAACCATGGTGGCCCAAACAACAACATCTGCCCCAAGTACGTCAGTGTCCGCAATAACAGGTGCCCCAACAACAGCTGCTCCAGCAACCACAGCTCCCCAAACTACAACCACAAAGACCGCAACAACAGCAGCTTCCACAACAACAACTTCCCCAGAAACAACTACAGCTGTGCCAATAACAACAACAGCTGTTCCAACAACCACAGCTCCCCAAGCTACAACCACAGGTCCCCAAGCTACAACCACAGTGGCCCAGACAACAACCACACTTGCCCCAACAACAGCAGGTGCCCCAACAACAGCTGCTCCAACAACCACCGAGCCCCAAGCTACAACCACAGTGACTTCTCCAAAAACAACTACAGCTGTGCCAACAACAACATCTGCAGCAACAACAACCACAGCTGCACCAACTACAACCACAGGTTCCCTTAAAACAACCACGGTGGCCCAGACAACAACAGGTGCCCCAACAACAGTTGCTCCAGCAACCACAGCTCCCCAAGCTACAACCACAGTGGCCGGAACAACAGCTGCCACAACAGTAACGTCTCCAGAAAAAACTACATCTGTGCCGACAACAACAACAGCTGCAGCAACAACAACTGCAACTGCAGCAAAAACAACCATAGGTACCCCAATGACCACAGCTCCCCAAGCTACAAGGAGAAGGTTCCCAAAAACAACCACAGTAGCTGAGAAAACAACCAAAGTTGCCCCAAAAACAACCACAGCTGTGCCAACAATAACAACAGGTGCGCCAACAAAAGCTGCTCCGACAACAACAACATCTATAGGAACAACAACAGCTGCTCCAACAGCTACAGCTGCCCAGACTACAACAACGGTGGCCCCAACAGCAACGACAGTTGTGCCAACAACAACCGCAGCTGCTCCATCAACTCCATCTGCAGTGACAACAACCACAGCTGTGACAACAAAACCTGACCCAACTATGACGACAGTGTCCGCAACAACAACAGCTGTTCCAACCACAACTCCAGATGCAGCAACCACAAAGACTGCTGCCCCAACGACAGTTGCACCCACAGCTCCCCAAGCTAAAACCACAGGTGCCCCAAAAACAACCATAGTGGCCCAGACAATAACCACAGTTGCCGCAACTATTACATCTCAAAAAACAACTACAGCTGTGCCAACAACATCTACAGCTGCTCCAACATCTACAGTTGCCCAGACTACAACCATGGTGGCCCCAACAACAACGGTTGTGCAAACAAGAAGCGCAGCTGCTCCAACAACCACAGCTGCAGCAACAATTACCACAGCTGCCCAAACTACAACCACAGTTGCACCAGCAACAACAGCTCCCCCAAGTACAACCACAGTGTCTGCAACAACAACAGCTGCCCCAGTAACAGCTGCGCCAACAACCACAGCATCTCCACCTACAACAACATCTGCTGAATCAACATCCGCAGCTGCTCAAAGAACAACCGCAGCTGCCCCAACAACTACCACAGCCATGCAAACAACAATCACAGCTGCTCCAACGACAGCTGCCCCAACTACAACGACACGTGCTGACACAACAACCACAGCTGTGCCAAGAACAACCACAGCTGCAGTAACAACATCCACAGCTGCTCCAACAACCACAGCTGTGCCAACAACAATGACAGTTGCAGCAACAACGACAACTACCCCAACAACCACAGCTGCTCTAACAACAACTACAGCTGTGTCAGTAGTGGAAGAAACAGTAGCAGCAGCTACAGCAGCAGCACCAGAGCCCACAACTGTTGCCTCCTCTGCAGTCATCAACAAAACAAGTTTCCTTTTCGTCATAGCAGTTGTGACAGCAGTTTTTTGGAATTAAGAACTCAACAGGAAGTAGGGCCAATACCAGCAACTTCTGACACTATATACACTATATACTTTATGTAAAGAGACTATTTTAATCATTTATCATATCTGTACCTTTGGAGATTGTTAATTTGAACACTGCTCTTAATACCCTCACAGAATCAATCAATATCATGGTGGCAATGACATGAACAGCTATTATTAGTAATGTAATCAATTTATTTATGATGATTTATGATTTATCTATTGTGAGGCCATAGTTTGGTGGTTTGGTATATGTTGATATGTATGGTATGCATTTCTGCTTTTCAGTCCACTGGATGAAAATGCTGAGGAATATACTGCAATAACTGTGCATGTTAAGGTTCATCTATTTAAAGTATTAAAGCATCACATGCAAAGACCCTGCGTGTACTTTTGTTTTTATTCATGATACAGCATCGTACTGGTATTTTGTTTGACTGCTTGTGTCTGGTAAGGCCATGTTGACTCGGCATCTATTGTGTGACATGAAAACAAACTCCATCATTATAGCCATAAATCTCCCACATGCACCCCCATAATACACCAGAAAGCATAGCACAAAATAGCACAATAAACAACAAAATATTATCTGAAAAAAAAACAAAAAACAATTTCCAATGTTATAGCGCACAGCTGTGGGATGTCTGTCTGACAGAACCACAACAGCTAACTTTATGGCGTCATAATTTCCAGTGATGACATGTAGTATCACATAATATTACTTAATCTTATTATATATCAGTCTGGTGTATTCTATTTACATATACTAGCCTTGCTGACTTTGCTGCTACCAATCACACCACTGTCATCTTTGCCTCGTAATTTTGTCTTTATTTTCTCTCATAGCTTCTATTTTTACTTCTATTCTTATTTTAGTTTTATGTACCTTTTATTATTTATTTTTTTACTTTCTCTATTTATTTGTACTGCTGCAATGCAGTATTTTCCCTTTGGGGATCAATAAAACTTACCCTGTGTTATATGCAGATTATGTCACTCCACTGCCATATACCACTCCCCGGCAGCCTATTAACAATTATTTACTGACATATGTCGTTGCTGAGTTTGGTGAATGAACTCCAAAGACTAGGTGCTGGTCATGCCAGTGATATGTGTTGAAGAGTAGATGACCACCAAGTTCCAGTGATTTTTGGAGCTCAGTGTGCAGCCATCTTCTCTTCAATATACAGTATGTGTCTGCTCTGTTCCACATGAGAATAGTATGTCACTGTTGTACCATGGCAGATACAATCTTCCATTATTATGTTATGGCATTAGCTACAAGTTTTATTGTGTTTTATGTGGTACACAGCAGCGGCATATCATAGTCAGCAGTGACAGACCACTCAGAGTGACACACCTTTAGCCGAGTTATGATCCCAGCGCTGCTGGAACATGTTGACACTAAGTAGAAAAAGGAAATACAAAAGATTGCCATACAAGAGTTCTCCTGAACTATTTTGCTTGTCTGTTTTCTCATTCACACACTGTAAGTGGCTTTGGCAGTCGTTGTACAACTTGGTTTTTACTTGTTAAGCAGGATATGTCAAGAACTTAAGAGCTACTCAACACTTCATTGAAATCTGGTTGAGGATTGGGCCATCAGCCAAGGAACAAGTGATTTGTGTTTGGTGAAGAGCCAAGAATGTTATAAAGTGTTTCCTATTGTCCTATTGAACAAAAATGTTAAAAATGTACAGGTAGTCCATGTTTATCAGTCTTTTATTTTGATACAGATCTTGATGTGAAATTAAACACGGGGCATTGAGCACGGGGACACTGTCATGTTGAAACAGGAAAGAGACACACAAACGAACAAAAGTACACCACAGTGTACAGGACATTGTTTGCTTTGCACTTAACCAGACAAATGCAAATGTGATATTAGGTATGCAAATACAAAATAATGACAAAAACAGATACTTAGCTCTCTGACTCAAATAATAGCGTGCCTCCCATGTATTATTACACACGGGAAGGTCATTTATTATTATACATGGGAGGCACAATCTGTTGTGAGACTGGGATGGGCTCCATTCTAACCAGCTCCAACCCCTGAACAGGATAAACTGGTATAGATAATGCAAAGGTAGATGGACGTCCTGTGAACCGTCTCCTATTGTTCTGTTAGGTGTGACCAGCATACTCTGATGAGTCAACATACCTCTCTGAATATGATTATATAACAAACTGTCAGCTGACTGTTTTAAATCACCATGGTATTTCAGTTTTTCTTTATTGTTTACATACTAACACTGATATTTGAGACACAATGACCACAACCTGGAACTCATATACCAACCTGATTCTGCCAAAACACAAGCACATTTCCTGCTTTATACTCACTTGCAGGTCTAAAGCAAACTTTTTTCAAAACACTACACACAGCAAATGTTGCACATTTGTTCAATTTGCAATCAGAGCTTTAGCACTAAAAGGACCACAGGTGAGCTTTTCTGTTTTGGAGCGATGGATGCCAACAAAGGAGAGAGAGGCATAGCAAGTGGAGTGAGAATAGGAGGACGAGGAAGAGCAAGAGCAAGGACCACCATGGTCTAACAATGAGGGAGGCTGGGTAGAGAGTACAACTAAACTCAGCAAGTTCACAGTAGCGTCCATTGTCCAGACTTTCTGAAATGAGAACAGTTAAGAAATCGGAGGATCTGTGGAGTGTTGCCTTTTGTGTGTTTTAGATGTGTGTGTAGAGCTCTGAGAACAAGAGGTATGCTTTCAGAAAATGTCTGTAAACAATTGAGAAAAACTGTAAAATAAGTTCTCCCAACAACTAACCCCAACTCCTTCCTAAATAACAAAACAGGTTGTTTGTCAGTGTCAGTGTTCCGATGTTGGCATGACCATGATGACAAATATCAACCTCATGGTGGCGCTAGATGAAACTCAGTGGGATTCATCCTCTGGGGACCATTACAGTTTTTTTTCACTGGTTACACCATTTCTCAATACTGACTTCACTCTTCACACAGTGAGTTAGCACAACAGCAGTCGTTGATTTGACACAACATGCATTCAGTGACCACGTTTCAAATTTCATGAATTGTTTTCTCACTCAAACTCAACCACCACCAAACCTCTGTGCATCTACTCTCAATTTAGCTCATGTTTACATACTATTTTAAAAGTTGAATTTATGTTCAAAACCAAAAAACATGAATTATTGAAAAATTTATTTGTATTGCATTACTTATAGATATAAAGTCTACTGTAAATGGACCCTGTGCTATGTTTATTGATGCTCTGATGCTTTTAACTTGTTAAAGAGATTATACTTATAATATTCACATTTTTGATATGGTCACTGACTATTCTAAATCTCGCCTAAAGGTTTTTCTGCCAAATGAACAATCAGGTTTTTTGATGAAGGGAAGTCAAAACTATCATCTCCTTTTTTACTTCCACATTTTTACGATTGAATTCTGACTTACGAAGTGATCACCTGCTGATTTCAGCACCACAGAAATATCACAATGACCCACATGATGTACAATAGTAACAAAGAAAGATCATTAAAGTCAATAAACCCAAAGTCAGACAGTTAAAATGTGAAATGTCACGTCAGAAAAATGTCACAGTACATGTATGACGTGTTACAGTCAGCAATTGCTAAATTCATAGCGGTTACGTATCAGTGGGACAAAAGCAGAGAAGGGGTGAGTAATGAAAAAGGTTCTCGCTCACACCTTTAATTATTACTTATACTGTACCTGCACATATTTCTCTGGCCTTTGTCCTCGGTCATTTAAAATACATGCTAATAAAAGAGGAGCTGAAATCAGAGGACATCACAACTTCCTTCAGTGCAGTGGACGACATTCACACAGAGAACAGAACCCTGTAAGTACTTCCATTATGTTGTATTTGAATTTGTATTTCTTTTCCAAGAGGGAGATTATTTGTAGCAATGAACATGCAATAATTTATTTTAATTATCTAATGTATTTAAAGCAGGATTTCTCATTTTATTTTATTTCCCTATTATCCCAATAGAGTTTTCAATTGACAGTATGGTATATATCAGAATCAGAAATACTTTATTGATCTATTGGGAAATTACACAGTTACAGGTGTAGAAAGTAGAAAGTTGCATACATTTAGAAATGAGAAGTATGTACAAATATAAGATATAGAAAATAAAACAGGAAGAAACATGTAATATGTTACTCTACCTTGTTTTATTGTATTCCAGTGTTTTTTAATCAGTTTAAATGTTTAAATATTTTCATACAATTTGATGTGAAGAACTTTGAGCTGCATTGAATGTATGAAACGTGCTATACAAATACAGTTTACTATTATACTATTATTCTTTAAACATATTACTAATGTAAATGTAAATACATTAAAATAGTGTGGCACTCTTGTAGGATGGAAGATTTACGTACCTGAAAATTACCAATGTTATTTTTCAGAGATCAGAGAAGAGAAACTCTAACTGCATCAACATGATTGCAAAGATTTGTGTCGTCCTTCTTCTGGTTGTTGGTAAGAGAAACTTTCATCCCAAATAAAGTTGTTCAGTTTGAAAAATGTGAAACTGATCCAGCATTTTCTACCAGCCTCTGGCAACGCACAGACCACCGCTGCTCCACCAACCACCGCTGCTCCACCAACCACAGCTGCAGCACCAACCACAGCTGCTCCACCAACCACCGCTGCTCCACCAACCACAGCTGCAGCACCAACCACTGCTGCAGCACCAACCACAGCTGCAGCACCAACCACAGCTGCTCCACCAACCACAGCTGCAGCACCAACCACCGCTGCAGCACCAACCACCGCTGCTCCACCAACCACAGCTGCTCCACCAACCACAGCTGCAGCACCAACCACCGCTGCTCCACCAACCACTGCTGCAGCACCAACCACCGCTGCAGCACCAACCACAGCTGCTCCACCAACCACAGCTGCAACACCAACCACCGCTGCAGCACCAACCACCGCTGCTCCACCAACCACAGCTGCTCCACCAACCACAGCTGCAGCACCAACCACCGCTGCTCCACCAACCACCGCTGCTCCACCAACCACAGCTGCAGCACCAACCACAGCTGCAGCACCAACCACAGCTGCAGCACCAACCACTGCTGCAGCACCAACCACAGCTGCTCCACCAACCACCGCTGCTCCACCAACCACAGCTGCAGCACCAACCACTGCTGCAGCACCAACCACAGCTGCTCCACCAACCACTGCTGCAGCACCAACCACAGCTGCTCCACCAACCACAGCAGCCGCCTCCTCCGCCCTCATCAACAAAGTCAGTCTCATGTCAGTTGTGGTGGCTGTGACGACACATGTACTTCGCTCATGTTGAAGTGATAAAGATTGAAGGATTTGTATGAAGACTTGCTGTAAATAAGATGATACGCTCATTGGGGGCCGGGCAGCTCTGTTCTGTCATGGTAGATGCAGTGTGGTACATTTCGGAATGTTTTTTATTCTATCCTCACGTGAACTATTGCAGTCAATGGAAAACGTTGACATGTCTATGTTGTCCAGATGAAGTACACAAACTCTCAGAATTTGGTCTTGAATTTTTGACACTAGTTTGAAACCTGCCTTTTCATGCATGGACAGCTGTGTTAGTGTGGAGCCACCTCAGAATGAGTCTTATAGCTACTCTGGCATCGTGTTGTATGAACTGGAGACACATGACTTCAACATTTAATGATGATTTTGGTCTGGACAGTTCTGCTGATGGACCCTCCTGTATTTCTCATTTGTCTTCCTCCTCTTCCTTTTGTCATCTTCCTCCTCAAAATGCCCGGCCCTGACTCATTGCTGGACAGCAGCTATAATTATTATTTTTTGTTTGTGTGGAGGAAGGGTGGAGTGTGTTTGTACTGTACTGTTGTGTCCCTCCTGGAGTCTATAATTAACGTCTGTGATGGAGGACTCTAATGTTCTGGTTCAGAGGCCAGTGAGTGAATCTGCCAAATATTAACTTGATGATTTTTACAATAAAGGTTTTGCAAAGTTATTACGTTTTTACTAATTACTTTAATATTAGTTAGAAAACTCCTATAATATTTGATAATATGAAATATTCATGAGTGGTAAGACACAATTAAAAGATTTATATATATATATATATATCATTAATATTTATTAGGAGATGAGACACTCGGCCAACCTACTTCATCAGACTGTGTGGGTGTTTTTTGAACAGATTTGATTGACATCTCCCAGCAAACAACTAATGTCCAGATACAAGCTTTTTCCAGTGCTTTTAACCACAACACATAGTCTTCATCAATGGACGAAGTTTGCTCAATTGACACTGAGATGGATCTGTTGACATGCAAGGCCAGCAATTGTTATGATTTTATCCACAGCACTTTTAAGTTAAAGTTATGAATCTATTGCTGAATGGCAGCCACTGTGGTCACAAGTGGGATAAAGGTACATCATAAAACATATGAACAGCACAGGAACAGAGAAGTGTTCATAATTCAGTGAAATGAGTCAGTAATGCCTGTCAAAAGTTTTGCTACTACAACCAGTAGCTTGGTGGCTAATGGCTAATGTTAGGTAATGCTCATAAACTCCTGAGTGTGTATAAATGAGCAAGAGTGACAGCAGCAATAGTCCCGCCCATGGCACTGATTGGCTCAACATTAGTCCCCCCCCCCACAGTGCTCATTGGATCATTTTCAACTGAGAAACTGCTGTTTCAGTTCATGATGCCAGACCAGAAGCAGCCAACTTGGTGGAGTGGGCAGATTCAGAAGGTCTGGATCCAGGCAATACTTGCAAATGAAATGTGTTGAATTTTAACCCATAAGAACCCATGGTGACACCAGTGTAACACACACGTCAAAGGCCCCAGAATCTTCCTTATACAGCTTTGTGCTTGATTTTAACTCATTAAGTCCCTAAGAGACATATAGGAAACATCCTGGTGTGGTGGTCATGTCGCAGTCATGTGACTGTGGCAGGTCGGGACCTTTTCAAAATGGTGGTGTGACATGTAAACACAAGTGAAGGAAGCAACTCATTTCAAAAAGCCCGTATTTTGATACTGAAGGTAAGTTAAAACCCATTTAACGATTCTAATGCTTTAATAGTGTCTCCTGTATACAGTCAACCTGTTTTGACCATGTTTCTTGAACAAATTAATATAAAACAATAAAACAAGTAAATTTACCATAAACGCCCAACGTAACGTATATGTACCATCGCAGATCTTTGACATTAAGGGGTAGTATAAAAAAAACCCATCAGAAATGTCTTCAATGTGGTCCACTTGGTCTGTGGTGTATTCCACAGTTTTCCTTTGAGGGGAAATGGGTCTGGGTTCTTATGGGTTAAATACATTACAAGAACACTGGCACAAACAGCTCCTCCCCCAACATGTTTATTAGACCCCAGAGAAACACACAATGAGTTTTGTTGAGTCACACTGACTGTAAACAGATACTCCACAGAGCACCTTTCTGGGTCACGGTGGCAGCAGAATCAGTAAGGTAACCCATGTACTCCTGGGTCAGAGAAAAGCTCCAGCCAGTACTTGGTCTGCCTCAGGATCTCCTCCCAGTTGTACGAGCCTGGACGAGTCCTGCTCAGGTGCTGAACCACCTCAACTGCCTCTTTTTAAGAAGAATAAGGAGTGTTTGTTTTGTTCTGATTCCCTTACAGCGTCACTAAGGGTGAGTTCAGACAAACAAACAATAAAAAACACCAACGGACTTTTGGGCCTGAATTATATTGAAAGCTCAACAATATCTGACTGTGAAGAGCAGCAGCACCCTCTGCTGGAGGAATGATGGTCTGACTCTGACAGAAACCCATACTAATGTAAGACTGTGTGATTTAATGCAGTTTGGTGTTACAGTCTACAAGCAACCTGTTAGCTATTTAACTGAGAAGCTCTGATCCTGATGGTTTCCATATTTCCTATTGGTTTGACAAAAGAGACAACATTCAACCTGACCGTCACTTGCATGTCTTTGTAGTAGTTTTGCATCTGGGGCCCCTGGGCCTGCGCCAGGTAGGCCATTCAGTAATTGATCCATGTTCATCATCTGACGCACTTTGCTCATTTGTAATATCTATCAGCCAATAAATCTTTCACCGTGTCTTCCAATGTCTTGGAAGCTCTATTTCCTACAGTTTGTGAGCGATTCCTCCGATAATAGGAAAAGTCTAAAAACACTGGTGTTGCCTTTTCCACGCTGCTATTTCACACAGGAGGACTAACACAGCGTTAGAATCCCTGTAGCAAAACAACCAAAAAACATAATTCTGGGCACCTGCTCAGTTAATCTTCCCAGACAAATAGAGGTTTGTTTCAAGTTTCATTCACTTTTATCAGAATTGTATTTTTTAGACCCAAAAAGAGCAATTAGAAAAGCCTTGGAGAATGGAAGGTTCTCAGTAAATACACAGAGCCGACAGGTACTTCAGGCATCTGGGAGAGAGGGGGGTTATCAGCAAATACACAGAACCAACACGTAGTTTAGGAGGTCTGGGAGTGTGGAGCATTCTCAGTAAATACACAGAGCCGGAAGGAAGTTCAGATGGTTTGGTGTAAGTGTTGCCATAGAATACACAGAGCCAGCAGATAGTCCAATAGGCTTGTATGGAGTGTTCCTAGCAAATACTCTGAGCCGGCAGATACTTACAGACATAGTAGTTCAGGAGGTGGTTTCGTAGAGTGAAGCGCTGCCAGAGAATACACAGAGCCAGTGTGTTGTTCAGCATTACTGGGCAGTTAAAGGTTTCTTGCTGCTATGGAGCAGTTGGGTCCCACATGAGACCCACATACAGTGTTACTCCACAGGGCACCTTTAAGCAGGACTGGGAGTGTAGAGTTTTCCCAACAAAGACAGGGTTCAGGTTCAGGGTGCCTGATATTGTGGAGCATTCCCAGCAAATACACAGACCCCATTGGTACATCAGGGGGCTGGGAGTGCCAAGCTGTCTCAGGAAATGCACACAGCCAGCGAGAATTCAGGGGCCTGGTAATGTGGGCGTTTTCAGAAAATACACAGAGCCGGTTGGTAACTCAGGGAAGCATTCCCAGGATTTACACACAGCCGGTCTTGCTCAGTTCCCTGTGTTGCCCAATCATGAGTGTGCCCAGAAAAGCCACAGTTTGTATTTGTTGGCAGGTGAACAGTCACTCTGAGTGACACATTCAGCTCTGACTGTGTGTTCAGGTGTAATGGAAGACTTCCAGCTATATTTCAATACACTCTGGCGAATTACAAACTAGTTGTAAAAACAGACTGTTTAAAGGACTTACTGATTATCAATATGTGCCATAAGTTACACTGAGGATAAAAACTGGTTCAGGAATCTCTTCGGATCTCATTTCTGTAGGTAGACAGTACGTTATGTATATTTCCTCCCCTGAACTTAGTCTGTAAGGTAACCATGGCGCGTCCTTAATCAAGTGTTTCTCATTCTGTCTTGTTCTGTTTATAATTGATTCTATAATTTATTTTGTTGCCTTTTTTATGCAGTTTCTGTGTGTGTATCAGCTATGATATTGATCTTGATCTCGAGGTAGCTGTTGTCTGTAAATCACTGCTGCGTCTCTTTGTCACCTTTAAATCAAATACTAATCTCCAGTCGTTTCCCCTCTCTACTGAAAAGAAATAAAACAGAAGAACAGGTGGCATGGCACGTATTAGTCCTACTTTTTTGGGAAGCTGTGCCACCAGAATGAGACTGGGTGGAGTCCAGCAGTCTCTAGTGGCCTTTTTGTCCTCAGCTGCTTGTTACAAACCTGAAAGGATCAACAGGGTTTGAGAGACAAAAGACTGACAAACACACTGGGTGGACGTCAGAATCACCATGTTCAACGCACTGGAACGCATTCTCAGAACATGGTTCTTAAAATAGTATCATGACAAGTTCAAAGAAATCGCTCTGAAACTGGAATGAAGATGTAGATTTCAAAAGGGAACCAGAGGAATTAGTGAGTCATCAGTGTTTTTAAACCTTAAATTTCACTCATTCGCTCCTCTAAGCAGCAGCAGAGCAGCCAGGAGTGAAGTGCCTTGCTCATGGGCTTTTATTTAATCAGAGTAGCTTCACTAATGCGCTTTTATTCTGAAGAAACAAGCTGTTCACATTCACACATATACAAACATTCACATCAAATATCCATTCACTTTGTAACCCCCCCCCAGCCTTGATGTCAGTATTATTATTACAAATTCAATGTTTGCAAACCTGAACGTGACCTTTGACTCTTCGCTTGATCTAATGTATCTTTAAAAATTCATTGAATGATCCAGAATCTATTAATATTGTTCATTTCTAAAGTTTCAGCTGGACCAGGATGTCTCAGCTCACGTACACAACTGGTTTCCAAAGTAGCTGAAGTGAGCTCAGAGAAACTTTCCTCCTTCAGCGTGAACGTGAAAACAAACATCATTATCACGACAAGTTAAACACATCTGAGTTGAGTGGGACTTTAAAAATACTTTGAGAAACATGTTTCAGTCCTGCATGATGATAAACCTTTTGAAGCTGTGTATGTGGTCTAAACTGTAGTCCTCTGCTGCCCCTGGCTTCGTTCTCAGGGATTAGCAGTCTCCAGAGGTGGACACAATAACAGGAACACCAGTGTAACATACTGCAGTACTTATTACAAAACCACAAACTGCAGCCTCCAACTGCGAGACAAACGGAGGAGAATGATGAGAACTGCGTCCGATTGTATTTTGTAAATCCAGTTTTTATCTCTCAATTTTGTATTGAGAGGCTCATCGTCTGTAATCTTTAATTCGTTCTTCTGTGTTGATGTGTGACTGCTGTTTGGACCCATGGCCCAAACTGCACTGTGTCAATGTGAAGCAACCGCACATGATTATACCTCATCTACTGACCACAGAAGAAGACGAAGAGCCGATCACCACAAAATGAAATCTCAAATAACTGTAGGCTGAATGAAATCTGTTGGTTCTGCCAACGCGTTGGTCCACAGTGAAATATCTCAACTACTAGCGGACAAATTTGCATGAAATTCTCTCCAGAGGATGACTCGCCTGCCTTTTCTCTTTCAAAACACATTTTCTGGCTTTTTATGTGTTTATCATACAGGAAATGAGGGGAAAGAGAGAGAGGGATTAAACCTCCAGGCCACGGTGATGGGTCCAGACTTTATCTGGGGTGCACACACACACAAATAGACCTATAAACAAAAGTCCGGTTTTCTCCTCAAACAGTTCGACTAAGGTTCCGCCTCTGACCGGGCAGATAGCCAATCATAGTTTGGGATAATGGAGTGGCACCTGGGGAGGCCACTCCCTGGACACGCCCCTGCTGGGCCACCATCAGGCCAAAATGTGCTTGTGTGCACAGGAAGTGTCCAAATCTACTGCACAGGTTTTCACGAGGTTAACTGAGCACCTTGAGACTCTCCAGAGAATGAAGCATTTCTATTGTAATCCTGTGATCTTTCCTCTAGCGCCACCCTCAGGACAAACTTTACCAAAAGTCACCAGTATATCGTCACAGATATACTTACTTAAGCAAACTTTCTGTTCTCATTAAGTTAAAATTGCAATTACAGTACCGTAAATGTCTTCCTTACTGGTCAGTGATGTGTTTTCATGTCACAGGAAGATTAACAAGGAAGTTAATGTGAAACTAGATAAATAAACTCGACAGCCTTCACGAATTGTCAGTTTGTTTCAGGGACAGTGGAGGGTTTCTTTTTTTTTGTCAACCCAACATCTGAACCATTGACCAGTCAGTCACGAGTTGTTTGTCCAGAAAATGATCTAAAGGATGATGCAAAAACAAACCAAGGATCATTCACAGTGAGCCTTTGTCGTCCTCTGTGGCTTAGTGTTGATGACAGCAGCTGTTCAGTTCAGCTCACAGGTTTGTCTAAATGCTGAAGAAAATAATAAATCAGCAGCAGCGATGGCACCGACGCCTTCACGATCTTCAGTTTACATCGCACACATTCTTCAAGTGGATGAACGAGTTATCCAGACGAGAATGTTGACGATTTGACTTCACGTGTACCTGTAATCACATGACCGGCACTCAGCCAATAATATGAAAGCTTATGATGGTTTTAGCCTTCATTAAAATAAGAGCGCACTGTTATTACGATAATTTTGTCCAGGATTAACAAATCAAACCTCACACTGCTTTCAAAGAACCAAATCAGCTGGATGAGAACAAACAGGAGTCATTCAGCCTGATAACAACATGTTAGACACATTTGAAGAACTTGGCCCTGAAGTCTGCTGAAATACAACCTGATGAGTTCGGAGGAGTCACGACTGAGCAGCTGTAGTTTGATGTTAAGTACACCAGAGGGCAGCAGAGTTCCCTGCATTTGAACGCGGCTGCAGCAGCTTCACATTGTACATCCTGTAAATCCACATGGAGGCTTGGGTTTGGACATTTCAGACAACAATATACAGCTCCAGAATATATGAGTCATACTGAGAGGTAGCTGTGTGTAGACTGACTGTTATCATAATCACATGTGGAGCAGTGACTCATTGACTTCAAAGCCTCGTTCAGACGGCCGTGTGTGTTCTACACCGACACACTTCATCATTCTTTGGAGAACAAGAGATGGAGCAAAGAAATAATTTATAGCTGCAGCTGAATGGAAATCTCCAAAATGTCAGAACTGAAGGAAAAAAAAGAACCAAAAAACAGAACGAGGTGCTGCAGGAGACTCGTGTGTTTTGGAAAATGACAGAATGGGATTCAGCTGATGTTCAGAGCTGCTGAGAAGCCCTTCGAATCAAAATGAGACGACACTCTGAGAGCTTCTTGACTCCTTCATTTGATGATCCAATGAGATGTCAGTCGGGGAAAGAGGAGCTTTGATTGGCTTGGAGGGAGTTCACGTTGGAAAAAAAGAACAAATGTGTCAGGGTGCAGAATAAATCAGCTTGATTTTTCAGTTTGCTGTTGATGGACACAAATATGAAATACACCAGACCGGCACACAACGCCCCTTTTTGGGGGATAGAAAACCAAAGATTGGAAAGTTTGTATGCATTCATTTTGTGTGAAACAAGCCTTTGTTTTATAGACGAGTCTCATCGTTATTTTGTATAGTAAATTAAGGTTGATTGTAGTCATGGTGCCCCCTCATTCTTCCCCCGTCCAGTTGGATCAGTGACCCGACACAGTGGCCGGACACTGCTGATCCTGACATCTATACATACTGGATTGAATCACGGGTATCGTTCGGCTACATGTGGTCTATAAATAACCAACCTGTTAATAGCCGACTGTTGGAGCTCGGCTTGCCTGAGATTTACAGTCTGATGCTGTGTGAGCTGTATCAGCAGCCTCTGTTGTGACTGTCACCAGCATCATTTATCTGTTCACCACACTGACAGTGAATATTCAGCGATCTTAAATGCCTCAAACGTCAGTGTGAAAGCTTTGGTTAATTAATGCGGTTGTTCTTAGATTTACAATCTGCTGCACAACAGCTTTTCAGCATTTTCCTGTTTCTGTCGTTAAGTGAAAAGACCGTCCTCCTTTTGTAGTTTAGAGGACTTGTTGCTTCAAACAGAAGACGTGCTTTCATGTTCAGGAGCCTCTTTTGTTCTTGATCGACACGAACACACTGATCGTCCTGTTTCTCCCTTTATGTAAGGATGCTGATCTACATGACGAAGAACCAGACTCTGATGCATGTACTAACCCTCCTGTGTAATCACATGCTGTGTTAATGTGGGTCTGAGGTTCCACACTGAAGTCCTGCACATCATATTTACATATATTTTTCATATTTACGTGGCTCTGTTTATGTACAGTAAATGCTTTGGCAACATATGTTTTGATCATAAAGACGCTAACTTGGCTGCTCTTCCAGAAGCTTTTGGATTAAGAACAAAATGGAAAATCTCTTCACCGTTTGTACGTTGGAGGCTCAGCGTCAGACTGCAGGGCTGCACCACCTCCTCCATCAGCTGCTGCTTTATTCATACAACCAGCAGCAAACAGCCGACACATCTCTGCCTCTGAACACCTGAAACCTGAACCCGTTACAGTCACACTGACCTCCTCATCCATCCGACCTCTGAGAAAACAGAGCTCTGTTGGCCTTTTAAATTCTAGAAAGCTGATTTCCATTTTCCACTTTTACCTTGATCTTTTTTTCATCTGTTAGGCTCTTATCTCTCTCTCCTTCTTTCTGCTTCCTTTTTATTCTTGTTTGAGTGTGAAAATCAGCTAAACCTGCAGCTTTTGAAGTGTTTTTCTCTTGAAAGTACGAGGTCTTCATCTCGCCGCCTTCTCCTTCGCTTGCTTTGCCCTTCGGTTGCCGTGCCAACAGCTGCAGGCCTGTTTTCTTTTGAGGTCTTCAGTCTTTGCTTCTGTCGCTGTCGAGCTAAGAGAAAAGCAGAAATCGTCAAACTGGCCGCTTTGATGTTTCCTGTCGCCAAAGAGAGGAGAGTTCTGGTTTTAAGGAAGATGTGGGCAGAGCTGGCGGGGAGGTGGGAAGCAGTTAAGATCATAATTTATTCAAATCAGCGAGAACGTTGGATTTTGTGGCATGGAAAAGGCAGAAATACTGTACACGCACACACAGAGCTTCTTCCTTCCAAGGTTGTTTCTAATGAGTTGTGTTGTCAGCTGCAGCAGGAACAACACAAACCAACATGTCTGACAGCGCAGAAACAAAAGCCGGCAGCAGTGAAGTGTTCAAACACACTGTGAACCAATGAGGACTCAGATCTGATCTCTGCCTCTGTTATCTCCTCGGAGGGTTACTCGGCTTCAGCTGCCGCCGCTCAGCCGCTCTGACTGGGCAGGAAATTACACACAGAGTTTACAACGATCTGTTGCTGCGAGGAACGAGCAGAAACACTGTGAGCTTCAGAACACTAAACGTTGTTCTTTGTTTTCCTGAGACGAGTTGAAGGTTGAAGTTACAGTAAGAGAGACTGAAGCTGCGGGCGCTCAGAGGCAGTCTCAGTTTTACATAATGAAAAGTGACAGTTTTACATAACTGTCGGTTTGGCTTTTCAACACAGCAGTCTCAACCTTCAGTCTACAGCCAGGTCATATCTGAAGATAAAGCTAGCTTTTTTAAATGTTCATCACAAGTAATGTGTTGATTTACTTATAAACTACTCAGTGGTTTTACCAATGACCTTTTACGGAAATGTAATTTGCTGCCTGGATTACGTTTCTGCGTTTATGTTCAGAAACACCTTTGGCAAAGATCAGAGTGGATATAACTTCTGTTGTAATAAACACAATGAAATTAGATCATGATCAATAGAGTGACAAAGTACATTTCATTTACTAACTCAAAGGATTTAGTGTTAAGTTAAGTGACTTACATACACTAAGACATACTGAATAGAAATGTTTCCTCATTATGTTGAATAATGTTTTGATTCAGGCAGCATTACGTTTCTCTCCAAATGTATTTGGTGTTGCAAATGAGTCGTATGTCGATGTCATTTCAAGGAGACGGAGGTAAGAACCAAAGATCCAAAGGCGAGGAGGAGTATTTTGGTAAAGTGCTCTGACTGTTTGTACGTCTCCGTTGCAGCAGAGACGGGATGAAGCTCGCAGCTCGTTGTTTCTGTTGAGATTCTGTCGGATGTTTAGCTGCTCAGGATGCTGCAGAGGAGCTGCAGGACGCATCTGGTCACATCAAGGTTACTGAACGCTGCAGGTGGAGAACCGCTGATGGAGGTGAAAGTCAGTCAGACTGCCAGCTCAACACACACACACACACACACACACACACATATATATATATTTATATACAAACACAAATGGTGCAGCATGTGTCTGTGTGTCCTACTGTTGTCTACATCATGTGTGTGTTAAAAAGAAAGGAAGGGTGTCAAACAGGAAACAGCCATCTGCTTCATCAATGAGAGAGAGAGAGACAGAGACACAGAGAGAGAGACACACACAGAGAGAGACAGAGAGACAGAGAGAGAGAGAGAGACAGAGAGACAGAGAGAGACAGACAGACAGACAGACAGAGACAGAGAGAGAGAGACAGACAGACAGACAGACAGACAGAGAGACAGGCAGAGAAAGAGAGAGAGAGAGACACAGAGACAGAGAGAGAGACAGGCAGAGACAGAGAGAGAGACAAACAGAGAAAGAGAGAACTGATGAAAGCATGAAGAGACTGATGGACATCACAGTTCATTCAGTGGAAGCCAGGTGAGTGTGTGTGTGTGTGTGTGTGTGTGTGTGTGTGTGTGTGTGTGCGTGCGTGCGTGCGTGCGTGTGTGTGTGTGTGTGTGTGTTATGACATTGCCTCCTACTGACCAGGTTGGGTACTGCACCCAGAGTGCTGGCCTTACTGAACTGGTTCACAAAATTCCAACAAGTGATTCTTGTAAGTTAATTCTTTAAGAACTTTATCCTGAAGAGACAGAAGAGACTGAAAAGAAGGACAGCAGGACAACAACATGATTCATACAATAAATAAAAGAAAGAAACCCCCTAACCTACACACACTCACACACACACACACTCACACACACACACTCACACACACACACACACACACACACACACACACACACACTCACACACACACACACACTCACACACACACACACTCACACACACACACACACACACACTCACACACACACACACACACACACACACTAACACACACACACTCACACACACTCACACACACACACACACACACACACACACACACACTCACACACACACTCACACACACTCACACACACACACACACACTCACACTCACACACACACACACACACACTCACTAACACACACACACACACACTCACTAACACACACACACACACACTCACACACACACACACACACACACTCACACACACACACACACACACACACACACACACACTCACACTCACACACACACACACACACTCACACACACACACACACACGCGAGCTGCAGCTAATAAAGGTTAAATGAAAAGATTAGAGCGGCTGAAACGCTGCCGCTGGAGAAGGTCAGCTGGCAGAGATGAAGACGTGCTGATGAGGCCCCTCCTTCTGCTCTTGTGATGTTGTTATTTTTTAAAAGCAGAGAAAACTCATTATGGACGCAACATCAACTCTATTATGGATTTAATAAATCCTTCGGCCGAACACGGCCATCAATCATCCTCAGCACTGAAGCATTATTTAAAGCAGCTCCACAGCCGCAGGCCCAGTTTTTAAAGGTTGATTGGATTTTATTTATTAGCTCCACCAAGGAGCTTCTCAGCCATGTGTGTAAGTCTAATAGACTGTACAGGATAGATAGACTTCAATAAACTGTAAGTGTACCCAGATGCTCACGCAGCCACATAATAATACTGCTAATAATAATAATAATAATTGAAAAAGCTTAGGCTGAAGACAAAGCCCTTTCCATGGAAGACGTTTTGAAACACTTTCCTACTGTGATCAATGGAGTTTGGTGGCAGTTTCACCAACTTAGTAATTTTGGCTCCTTTATTTCAAAATGGAGTCTCAACAAATCCTCGACTTTATTGGCACGACAGTGTTTCTGACAAGCACGTGTTTATCTGAGAACTAAGATAACTTTGTAAAAGTTTGTTTTTGTGGCTCTCCTCTCTAATGACATACTGAAACAGAACATTAACCGTTGAGGCGTGTTCAGACAGGATTCGTTTGCATACAAAGTCAAAGCACAGATGTGACTGGAGGCCAACAGAGGTGAGCTAGAATCACAATCTGTCCGTCATACTGGGTCTGCACAACTCCAGTGTATTCATTCTATTTATGTTTTCTATGTGAGGTGTGTGCGGACCTTTTACATAGAAAGGGGTCTGAAGTTGAACGCTCCTTGATGGTAATGAATGACGTGTTGGACTAAGAACCACCTGATATGAAACAGAGGGCGGTTTGCCAACAAACCATATGGCATTACCAACAAAAGGCCATATGAATAATCAACTTAAAAATATTCATGGTTCATCTACACGTAAAGCTAATTTTGATCTGCTTTTCTGTTTTAAACATGAGCCTCAGAATTCCTGTCTGGTGCTTCCCCCCCCTGCAGCTGTCCCTCAGACCACCAGGTTCACCACAGCTGACCTGATTCATTTAGTCCTCTTTCCTCCTCCTACTGTGAAGTGATTTGCACTTCCAGATTCGCACAAATATGGAACACTTTTCTAATCAAATGTGTATGTTTCTCACTGAGAAGTGATTTGTGCTATTTGTGTTATACACAAATGACCCTGGCACCAAGCTCTTTATCTGGACCTCACTGTTAATGTCTTTAGCTACAAGAACTGCAATCAAACACCTGCATCATAGGTGACCTGTTCTACTGTCCTTCTACCTTCCAGCCAATCAGAACCCAGCATTCACTGGCCATGGTATGAATCTCTACATGTCTCTTTCAAACTCATTGTTCTTGCAGATCCTGCTGCAGATTTCTAAGTGTTTTAGAGGACTGTGGAACCTGGTTCCAGTGAGCAGAAACAGAAGTCATTTGCCTGTAAAACTCTCTCGGCTCTGAGCGTCGTATAAAGGAGCATTAAAGAGAACAATAGAGCAATTTCATTCTCAATCTCTGCCAAATTACAAGAAAGATAAACTCTGTCCTCCTCTGAACCGCCGGCTCTCTGCAGCAAAAGGTAATGAACTAATTAGAACACGAGGTTGACGAGGGACCGCGGCTCAAACAGCGGCTCTAATTCTGACTCATGTCGAGCTTCCATTTTGTTTCACTGCTTTTATGTTTGAAGGAAAAGAAAAAGAAAAAAATCTTTTTTTTGTCCTCAGATATTTCCATTTTTTTTAAGCTGCACAAGTGGAAGGTGGTGACGCCCTTCGGCCAGCTGCAGAGTCACTGCGAGCTGCACAGCCATGACAGCGTTTCCTTTGAAGATCATCTTCCCATTATAATCAGGAGGTGCCGAGGTGGCGGTCATTACACACAGCTGATAAAACTTGTGTGACGGCTTTAATCTTGTTGCATTGGTTCCACATGAAAACACAGCCGGCAGATTTATGGACAGAACTAATGTTTTTTATGATAAAAAACACTTCAGGCAGAGCGACGTACAATGACAGGAAACGAAAACACACACCTGGTGACATTCAGCCAACCTGTGTTTTACTTTCAGATAAATGGGACTCAGCTGACAGGTGAGTTCTCTTCACAGCACATTGGTGTGTAGTAGTTTATAGTTTAGTTTCTGTAATTTAACTTCAGATCATTTATAACTTCAACACTACCCAGAAATGAGTTCTTCTCTACAATAAGATGACACGTTATCAACACCAGTGGTGGCAAAAAAAATAACAAGAAAATGACGCAGGACCGTTCAAAGCAGCTACAACATGTTTAAAGATGAACAAACAACAAAAGGAGGAGTGGGATCCACGGAGACTTCAAAACGCCTTTCAGGATGTGACGGCATGATTTGAAAGAGACATTTTTACCACACACACAAATGTCCAGTCAGTCTGAGTGATGCTGTGTGCAACTGCTGGTGCATCAGTTGCACATTATGGCAAGGAGGAAAGAAAAGGTGTTCTGAAGACGCCAACTAAACCAAAGACCACTGAGTTAGCAAAGAGTTGACGTGGTCACAAGTAGAAATGACTCTTTGTTTTTACTCTGTGGATTTGTATCAGCCAAAAAGAATAAGTATTACAACATCTTTGTTCCCCTCAGGAGAAGATGGTTTCAATCTGGGAACATACGTTAATATTCACTGCTGGAACTCATGTTGGTTCCGTTGTCCTCTGAAAATGGATTCATGATTTCCTTTGATCTAGAAGTCAGAAGGTCTCATGGAGCCTAAAACAATGTGTGGATTATTCTTATTCTTTAATATCAAGTGAGTTGTCTGGATGTGTGCGTCCTTCCTCTTCAGATGGAGAAAATGGTGTTCGTCCGCCTCCTGTATGCTCTTTGTTTCTCATGCATTAGTGTGATTGGCTCACTCCCAGCTGGACCATTAGTCCATCAAACTGCCCGAGCACAATAAACAGTGTGTGTGTGTGTGTGTGTGTATTAATGAGCTGATGCATTCAGAGGGTAATACAATCAGAGATCTCTCAATGAAAGGTAATGAGTTGAATCACTGTTCTTAGTCCCTTCCTCCCTCCACTCACATTCACATTAACACATGCACAAAAACAAACACAGAAACGCACAGAAAGAAAATCAACAAACAGTCTCTTTGACTGAAATAGATATTTTTTTCATCATCTAGAAAACACCGAAGCTGGGTCTTTCTTTGATTCTTTGAGTCGTAGCCCTTCAGGAGGCTGCAGAGGATGCAGACATGCACCATGTTGAAGAAGAGGATGATGGGTATTGTTGAATGATTGCAGCACATTGTAGAGTTTCATATTCCAATGATACAACTGACAAAAGAAAATCATTGACGTTATGTGAATTCCTCAGTTTTTGTAAGATTACAATATTTTACTTTCAAAGTGAATGTAAAATACTTTGTTTTCCCCTTTTGGAGGTGCAGCTTTTTTAGGAGCATGTGAACTGAGAGTGTTTTTCAGTTAAATTCAAATCTTAAAAAAGCTTGTGATGTTATTGGAAGATCAGTCTGCACAGACAAACAAAGTGACGGCGCGAGGCGGGAAAGAAGAGAAGTGAAGGAAAGCGGCCGACGGCAGCGTGGAGCTGATTAGGGGAATGTGGGTCAGGTGCGTCAGCTGCTATCGATCAGGTGACTGAGGAACGGTGGGAAGGACTGAGGCCCAGAATAAAATTGGACTGGCAGAAGCCTTGGCATGTACCGAGTGGGCAACAATTTGCTCACATGCTGGAACATTTCAGATTCCAGTTTTTTACAAACAAACAAAGAATTAAAGCCACCATCCACTAAAACTGTGTTACAAAATGTCTTCTTAGCCAAGGTAACAAACTAGATAATAGCTAATAGCTAGATAGCTAATAACTAGTTAGATTAATAGTTTAATAGATGAAGTCGGTAAAGGAAAAAGTTCAAACACAAAAAAACACAATTTTGTTGTGTTATCCAGCAGCGAGTTGCATCTAGTCTAGGTATTCTAGTAACTTCACAGACGTCTTCTGTCTTGCAGAAATGATAAAATCTGCGATGAAACGTTAAATGAGAAAATAAGAAATGTTAAATGTCCAAAAGCACAATAACTTCAATACAAGTGTTTTACAATGCAGAAATAATGGAATTTATTCCACATTTGTTTTAAATAAAGTTGACAAGTTCAGTTGTGGGAGCTTGTTTGTCCCATCAGTCTTTGTGGATCGACCGATTTGTTGGAGTGGAAGTGTTTCTGTTCAGAAAATGTCCACGTTGACGGCCTGAAGTCATTCTCCCTCCTGTCAGCCTGAGACGGACAGTAAACATCATGTTTAATGCTGTTTTATCGTTTCTGCGAGGTCATGTCAAAATCCAAGAGAGCAAGTTTATTTGTCAGATCAATGGAGCCTGTGAACGACGTGTGTGTTTGTGCGTTCGATGCCCATTAACCTGCTTTACTAGCATGTGTGTGTGCTGTTCGTGTCAGAGTTTTATGTCGCCGCAGGTCAATTCTAGTTTTTACTGCAGGTCCTGACCTTTGGGAGCGTCGCTGTAAACGTCATTCCCTCCTGTGGTTTATGAATCCACAACATGTTTGTCATTGCCTTTAAAATCTCACTCTGAAGGAACATAAAGAGGTCAGAGGTCAGAGGTCAGGGTCGGCAATCAGATTCACTGCCTTGCTAAAGGGCACTTAAGCAGCTCAAGTACATGATGTCTGAACCAGAGCTGCATGATTAATGGAGTCGAGGAGGTTTTTCCTTTTTACCAACCATACAAGTATTTCATCGAGTCTGAATCTGTGTGAGAGACATTTAAGCAGCTAGTTAAATCCTTTCTGTAATGTGGTGCGATGGAATAACTGTGGGCTGTGATGTGTCTGTTTTTCTTACCATGCTTAATTGTTTAGAAACACATTTATAAAATGGAGGACGATGCTGTATGATCCTGGCAGGAGAGCCTCATGTCCACCAGACGCATTATTGGAGAGTCTCTTCTTATTGACATATTTTTCTTCTTTTGTTGTTGACCAAGCTGCTGAGCTGCTGCAGATAAAATCATTATTTATTGATCACGACACTGTCACACTAAATAAACAAAAATACAGGTTAATGATAGCAGCTGCTGCGAGATCGCTTACATCAACATTTAAAATTAGTGATGACAGAGAAGGACAGAGGCTACATATTAAATCCTGCCAAAACGTACAGAAACAGACGGAATAATGTGTCAATCTGCCAAAGAAAATCATTCTGACTGCTTCCAAGAGCCTGACAGGAGGGTGTGAGTATGTGACTAATAGACAAGCTACACACAGTGGGATTTTCACTGTGGCTGAATGAAGGATTTCATGAAAAAGGACCAACAATATCTTAGCAAAACTTTCCCAATAGGGCTACTCTAAAAGTATTTTGTATCTTTAAAAAATCTTTCTCCAAAAACAGCTTTCGATGAAGTCTCGTGCTCAGGTCTGTACGGAAAGTGGACCTTGAGATGAGACTGTTACATACGTCTTACTTTAATGAACCCTGAAATAAATCTTTTTATATTAAAGTGTCTTAGTCAGTTGACGTCACAGACAGGATGTAAGCAAATTGCCTCCGTAATGTATGTTTAGTGTGCAGATGGATCTCTGTCCGGTAATTATGTTTAAGTGTGTTTTCTCCCAGAATTCAAAGCATCTGTGTGCTGCACTATATCTGACCAATTTCAGTCTGTTTAAGTGTGCAGCCTCACGGTTCTCCTCTGCATGCTGCCGCTCGGCTCTTTATTGCAGGCGTTTGCAGCTTGCCTGTGTGCATATGCATCCATATGTTCCCCCCAGCCTGCGTCCAACCTGCCCTCTGCTCTGCTTCTGCCCACACACACAGACACCAGTTCATTATTTTGGCTTAATTGTGTTAATGAGGTATTAACTTTGCGCTCCTCTACAAGCCGTCATTAGTAGATAAGAGGAAGGAGATCAGATAGGACGTGGGTGAGAGAGAGTGGAGGTCTTGTCTTATCATGTACGAGCTGGCGGTCCTGTTGACCTCTGTCACTGTGAGGGATTTCAGCAGAGCAACGCATGTTAACTTTGACTTTGAAGGGGTTAAACAGACCGTGTAGGGCAGGGGTATTCAACTACAATTCGAAGAGGTCCAGTTCGAGAAAATGTCCTCAAGCAAAGGTCCGGAACATCATAATGTCTAACCTGCGTTGTGATTTAGTGTGATATATATGTTTATCGCCTGGAGTGCATTTGATTTGATTGGCTGAGTAGCGTCACGTGGGCTGGCTTAACTCGTATGCAATTGGAGAAAGTGTGCTAGTGACTAGAGCGTCGCCGGGTCTCCTTTATTTAAGAGCTTGCATCTCTAAACCACGGAATTCACTTGTGAATGTATATTATATGTATATTTACTGAAAATTGACACGAAATTTATATTTAATGATGCATTTCACAGCAAAAAAAATTTCTTGGTTGTTATTTCTATCGCTTCTAATGTCTGAGGCAGGAGGAGGAATGTTCCTTCTGCTAATTCACTATTCAGGAAATAAAGATAAGGCAGCGTGCTGTTTTTAGGGGAAATATAGCTGCGTGTCATCAGCGTAGCAAAGTAAGGGTAAGGGTAGGAGACCAGAGGATGGCACATATATGAAAACATATGAACCAAACAGTCCAGAAAGAGAGCGCTGGCTAAAGCAGTCAGTGTGAAGAGTCTGAGCAGATGCTTTAGTTTCTAAATATACTCAGCTAACAAAGCTAGCTGTGTCCGGCTTGTTTAGCATTTTGAAAAGAAAAAATTAGGTGGTGAAGCTGTGTTAATATCACCGTGTTGTGACCTGTAGTTCTTAAACATTACTAAAAAATAAAAAAAGGTACACTTTGTTGTAGCTAAACCAGCCTGGATGCAACAAGTATGTTAATTAGACTGAAACACATTTGTTTAGCGACACAGCACGTCCAGCAGCCCCTACAACAGTTACAATAAACAGAACGAATCAACAAATGCCTGTTGACCTTTAATTTGTCTTTTGAAAAAGGAAATGATTCAGCTCTTTTGTCCCATTGTGCTAATTAGCAAAAATCTGGGCTGCCAAGGCCTGCACGAGGAAATCAAATGATCAAATGTCCGTCCAGTTAATGTCCTCTGGCACTGGGACCAGTTAATACTCTTTACTGTTACATTTGGAAGGAATATATCACACATCACAAACTGACTGTAGATTTGTCAGGTCTGTGCTGGCTATGTGCTCTGTTTTCACTGACTCACAGGTAAATATTCAACCTTCACACCTGAACAGTTGTGCTGCAGGTGTTGAACCATCGTGCTCTTGGTTGTACCAACGTACCGAGCTAAGCTCAACGTTATTTCAGCTTCTCATTAACATTTTCTTTAAGTCTTCTCTGAACTTTGGACCTGCTGATCCTTTATCATCTCTCTCATGTGTCCTCACTTTAACTCTGTGCCATTTAGCTCTGGGTTCATTTCTAAAATTGAAGTTGTAGCTCAGCACAGAGGTGACTAATCTGTGGTTGAAATCAGGCCTAGAATACATTAAATGTTAGTCACTCCTGGGCTGTGAGCCCAGCTCTAAAGTTACAAGTAAAAGTTTTATGAAACAGACAGAGATGCTGGGTAAATCCAGACTCACGGGGGAATAATTCACTGTCAGTCTCAGCTGCTTTTTTCAGCTATTTCGGTGCCTGTTGTGGTGAAAAATGATCCTTTCACTATAATTTGAATGGGGGCACATGGTGATGCAAATGGAAGCCAAATAGCCTTCCCCGGCTGGGCACGAGCCCAAAAATCCTCAAGTTCCATCTCCGGTGTGATAAGAGTCTCTGTAGCACTTTCCACAGCCCATTAGCCGCGGATTGATGAGAGCTCCTAACTTCCAGTTATTAGATCACAGCTGGCCCAGGACCAGTAACGAGAGCTGGTTGAGGCTCTTGTTGTCACACAAAGCAGCTGAGAGGCTCGCTCAATCTGCTCCGAGATTCACCCGTCTGTTTCCTTTTCAGCTCTTCTCCTTTAGTCAGAATATGTATGACTATGAAAACATACAGCCTCACAAGTAAAGATGCTGTGTTCAAAATGTTAGAGGTAAAAAAAAGAAAGAAACAGTACTAGCAGTAAAATGTTAAAGAGTAAAAATTAGGACTGCAGAAAAGGAGGACAGAAATAGGAAAGAAAATAAACTTAAAAGAATGAAAGAAAAATGTAAAAATGGAGGAAAAACCAAAGGATGTAATTAGACCACAGAGGCAGACGTATTCAGATTCCTTGCTTACAGGTAAACTGGGGAGTTTCTAACACGCTCCTCTTCTCTCCTGGTTGGCGATCAGTGGGTGACCCTGCCCCCACCATTTAAGGAAGGCTGGAGGAGAAGGAAGTCTCTTTCCCCACAGACATGCAGCGTTCTGACTGCTGTAGTGTTTAGTTTCCTTTGCTCCTTGTTTTGAGTCTGCTTCGTTTGAGGATGGAGGTCTGGGTGGGGGCTCTGGGCCCATTGTGTGGTTGGCCCGGACTTCCAGCATCTTTTTGTTGTGTTTGGCCAGGCCTCCAGACTCCCATAGTTTTGGTTAACATGGCAATTTCTTTTTGTAAAATAAAATCCGTTTTTCTTTGGCCGGACCTCGGGTGTGGCGTCCTCCTGATATGTTGCTGGTCACATGGTTGAGCCGAATGTGTTGTGTGTATTGTTGTATTACTGTTGTATTATTGTGTTTGTTCAGCTGCAGACTACATACAGGTGATTGATCTAATTATGTGATGTCTAAAACCAATTAGCTGCACCGCTGATGATTTAGCTGCATACTAAACAGGTGTTTTGCATTTCATCTTTTCTACTGATCAGCATCACAAAGGCCACATTAAATCTACCTGGATTCAATGTTGTCAAACAATAAAACATGAAAAATACTTAATCTTCTTCTCTTCCACAAAATTCTGTTCATTTCTCGATTGCTAATTCTTTCTCTACAGCTCTCCCGTCCTCACTGACTTTCTCTGTTTCTCATTGTGTCTCATTAACTCCTCCATATTTACCAGGGGAGTTAATAACCACAGTGATATTGTAATTGTGCAACATTTCTGTTTGTCTGTTTGATTAAACTGTGAATGTATTTACATTAATGTATGTACCAGTGAAAGGTGAACTCTCTGCTGGGCCTAAACAGCGCTGCTTGTTTATTCAGGAGCGTGAAAACGATCTTCTCTACTAAGATTTCAATTTAATAATTGACATTTAACAGTGTGGTTAAGCTTGTACTTACTGACAGACGCGTGTTAAATTGTGCATCTCCATGACGTCCATGATTCATTGTTTGTATTGATGATTGAACACGTTCAGTTGAATCCAAGTCACCTGACATTTATGGGAAAAATGAACAGCAGAAGCCGTGTGAGACTGCTTCCTGGTCATTTGTTCAACAGCATTGAGTCTGAATTTATATATTTCAGTGAGGCAAAACTAGTGAGGTCACGTGGAAGAGATCAGTATGTAGGTGCAGAATGAATACAGCATCAGACAGACAGTTAGGAGATGGTGAGAAGTGTCGAAATCTAAACTATCAGCGACCTACAAATCAGACCAATCACGTGAGTGCTTACTGGGCTGGTTTTCTGCTCTACAACAAGCAGCTGGTTCGAGCACTAACATCCGAAGTCGACCTTAATGACCAGCTGATTCTACTTGTAGCTCAGCTGATGTGGAGAAGCAGGCTGAAACTGAAAGCTGTTCTGAATGACAACACACAATCATTAGTGTGTGAGTGTGTGTGTGTGTGTGTGTGTGTTTGTGGTGGAATAATTTGAGTAGCATGCCGCCTGGTCCAGCGCCGCTTGACCGCAGTCCTCTCTACAGTTTGTTGTGCGCGGCCAGAGATTTAGGAGGAGGCGGTGGCTATTTGGTGCTCCTCCAGACCAGCTGGTGCACGGGATCAAGCTGTTAATGGCAAATTATCGTCCTATTAATCTCTGCGAGCGCTGGGCCTTTGTCAAAAGCCTGCACTGTAAAAAATATCACGGGCTCAAAAAAGGAAATCCTCTGCCTCCTCTTCATGTCTGAGCGGTGGATCATCACCTCTCATTCCTCGCGAGGAACTCACTGAGCCAAGATTGGCTGACTTCCTGTGGTGGAACCGGCAGTGGCATGACTTTTCCACTAGGTGGGGCTAATAAATCTCACAAGGCTATCCGCCACACTGCCGAGTAAGGGCTTGTACCAAAATAGTCATGTAATAAAAAACCATGCTGTTTCACACTCACACACACACACACACACACACACACACACACAGACACACACACACACACACACACAGACACACACACCATTTACAACCATGAAAAAAACAAACTAAGTGACGTGTCCTGGCTGTCGATTTCCTCCCCGCCGTCTGACTTCTAGTACTTTAAAACTTTATAATTTGAAGTAATATCAAAATGCTTTTAAAGTAAACGCTAATTACTTTCTCATTTCAAATATTGATTATTATTTATTAAGCTTGCTGACTCTGCTGAGTTGAGCGGCATGTGTCTCCTAGTTGCCGCCATTGGTTACGTAATCCATAATCCATAATCCATAATCCTACTTCTACTACTTCTTTAAATGTGCAGTTTGTGGTTTTGATTTATCATTTAACTTAAGAAATCTTAATTAATCCTGTATTTACTGATTTAATTTAAAGCATCTTTGGCTCGGGCTGCATGTTTTCTCCCACACATCCTACAAAACCTGAAATTCTGTAATGCAGCTTTTTCATTTATGGAAAATAACAAAAACATCCTGGAAAACCAACAGTTATCCTGGAAGAAATTATACATGAGCATCAAAATGAGGATCATGTTCAGTGGCAGCTGGTGAGTGTTTACCTGTGTGGGGCTACAGGCACTGAGGGCTTCTGTTTACACTAACAATGCTGTTATCTAGCTTGCTGCACTAAGCTTCACTATAGAAGACGGTTACATTTACTGAACAACTGAACCACTAAAGCAAACACACTCCATCCAACAGCTCAGCTCAGCTGCAGAAAGACCCTCCAGAACACAAAATAAACCTCGTCCTTTATTTCAATTCAATCACTTAAACTCAACATGCTGCTCCTGCTTCTGTGATAGTTACAGCAGCAACAACAGCCCACACTTCAGCCTACCTGCCATTTTGCAACTGACCGCTCTTTATTTGTCACGTTGCCACCTTCTGCTGGACCGGACCAGTGGAGCAAATGGCTAATAATGTGGTACTGAATAGGTGTGTCCTGCGAGGCTACTGTACTACGGAAGTAGTGGAATACAGTCGAAGCTCAAACTACCTTTGGCCGCTCATGAATCATTCATGAATCCCATTCTTTTATTTGTTTTAGTGCAGAGGACCAGGAGGCAGCGAGTGTTGAATAAGTGCATATTGCGTCAGGGACGGCCCCATTAGAAAAGAGAATAAAAATGTGTTTGTTAATTTCATACTTTGTACCTTCACTAGAAGTAACTTCAAATATGACTTATTACTTATTTACCTCTTTATGAAGCTTTGATGCTGGCGGGGAGCTGCATGTGTGCCCCCTAGTGGTCGGCCGCCACTGGTTACGTTGCTGTGAACTCTCAGCTACAGGCACTTTATTTTCAGGGACGACATTAAGTTTGAACTGCAATGAATCAGAGTTTGACAGACTTTGAATTGTCACAACGAGATTCAGACGTTCGAGGCGCTTTCAGACACCGAGAGGTCACGGAGGCTGCTGCCCGGCAGCTTCAGATCCTCCAGGTTTTAGCTTAAAATACAGGAAATGGTTAACAATATGACACTATTAATGTAGTTTTTCTAACTAGTATCATAAATCAGACTTTGAGGCTCTCTGTGGTTGCCATGGTCACACGTTGAGCTGCTCACGCCCTCCCCGCCATTGAAGCGTTATTTCCAAAACTGATTTCAGCAAATTATAGTCAAACTTGAAGTAGAATTAAAAGATATCTGATAAACCTCTGTCCCACTTCACAGCGTTGACACGTCAACTCTCCAGAAAAGCAGCAGTTTTAACACATTCGCTCTCCTTTTTGGCCCCTTCTGGCTACTGTACTTCGACCACGTCTGTCTGTTTGCGAGCCACAGGCATCGATTTACATGCATCAGTTCAGTCTGAACACACCTTTATACACCCGCCTCCCCCTGCAAAATGTGATTTGACTTTGGTTTAGAGATATAGATGGTAGCAGAGGAAAGCACTCAGCTCGGTGCTTCAGGAGCTCTTTGAATTCAGATTATAGAGTTCAGTGCATCCATGCCGAATCTGTGAAGAGAGAATCACGATTGATCTAAAAAGCTATCATCTTACAAACCATACTGAAAATATCAATCCTAAAAATAAGTATGAGCGTCACAAAAACTTGATGTATCATGTTGGGAGAATTGATTAAATATCTTTTCTTATTTAGGATGTTAATTGAAAGTTAATCTTAGATTACGTGCCCTCTTTTGGTCTCTGTGATAAATGAACCCACAGAGGATAAACACAAACATTACAGTACAGATAGGTGAGGGGTGGACGGCGCTCCTTTTCATCACTCCATCGGCTCTCAGAGGGAATTGAAAGGACTGAATCGGCTAAATTGAAAGAGCTGCAGTTCAGCGGAGTTGAAAAATGGAGCTTGAAGGACGATTACGTGATGGGACGACACAGACGTACAGATTCATCCAATTTTATGGCCACATACAGCTGAGACATTAACTCTGTCATCCCATTCATCCAGCAGACACCACTGTGTGTGTGTGTGTGTGTGTGTGTGTGTGTGTGTGTGTGTGTGTGTGCTGTCAGACTCAAATTAGCTTATATAAATTGAATTATCTTCAGCCATGTATCTAAATAACTCAGCATTAACCGACTTCATGTACAGTCCTGTCAGAGGCTGCGTTTTAAGTGAATCCTCATAATGTCCCATATTACTGATTCACTGCAGTTCATGAGATCAACAACATAAATAAAAGCCTAAAGTATCTAGTCGTACACTGAGAGGTGAGAAGAATCACTTGATTTAAACAGACCTTAACAGCGTTTGTACGTTTTCATTCCTCTGATTTCAGTTCAGATGCAAGAATTATAATTAAATAGTGATCTTACAGCTGAGATCAGTCTGTTATCTTTTCATTCTTTTTCATTTATCGGTTTGCTTTCACTGGTTGATGTTTAAGTTATTTTATTATTTATTCTGTGTTTATATTTTCTTTACAGTAGTAATGTTAAAAATTCTATATTTTGCCCCATAAAACTCAATAGTCTAAGTTTTTAAGTACATACACTTACAAATTAAAGGAGGTTCATATTGTCATATTCATATAATAATAATCATCATTATTTTAGAATATCAGGTGTCAGTTTTTATCTCTTATGAATTAAACGTCATTATGTGGAATAAAAAGCTGGATATCTGGCTTCTCTTTTCGGGCCTCTGGCTGTGATCCGTCTCTCCAACAATTCACTGGATTTTTATTGGCAACACAATAAACGGAGGACAATCTTCAGAGTAGTCTGGCTTGACGTAATTTGTCTGTAAATCCATGTATTTTTTACGCACTGTGTTCAGAGTCCACAAAAAGCCGTTTCCTCCTCAGGGTGTGAGTTACAGACAAGACGGATGACAGACAGCATTTAGTGAATGTATCTCAGTGACAAATAGGTAAATATGGTGGCCTCTTTAACAGAGAACAGGAGTGGTTTACTTTCCTAAATCATTTAGACAACCCAACATCATCTTCTTCTTTCAGGACATTTCTTCGTTTTGGAAGATGAATGCACCATGAGGCCAGAAGAGTTGAGGTGTTTCAGAACCACCGCAGAGGTGACGTGTGAAGACGCAGGAGTGAGGTGATACCCAGAGGAATAAAACACATGGTGAAGTCACTGAGCTGTTACAGACAAGCAGTCGAGGTCGGGCAGGTGAGATTTAAATGCTTTCTGGAGAGTCCAACCATATTTCTTTGATCCATAAATAACAGAAATATAAAATCAATATGTGATGCTGGAGTCTCTAGCTAGAGGCTAGCGCAGGTTGCCACATGTGATCGTTGAGCACAGGTTTTAGTTTTAGTCTCGTCTTAGACGAAACCTGGCAACCTCATTGTGATGACAGACGCTTCAACAAGAAATAGTCCCAGCGTGTAACTCAAACTGTACTTTGTTTATGTTATGTCAGCTTTAGAAGTGCTGGTAGATGTATTTGTGAAAGTTGGACAGAATAATGTTTCCCTGCTTCCAGCCGTAATGCTAAGCTAGGCTAGACTCAACATGGAGGAAGATGCTGTTGTAGCTGATGTTGTTTTTACGTCTCTGCTACAAAACAGGTGATGCAGAAGTCGTGATTTAATCAAGTCTGTTTGGTCTTAAATGTGCTTTCTTTGCAATAATGAAGCTGGTAAGGCGTTAGCTTCTAGAACAGCTTGCTATATAACAGTTCACTGTGTTCACAGAGGAACTCCTGAACACAGACAAACCCAGAAATGTAAGAAGACTGAGGCAATGAAAAAATCACGGACAAGAGAGACGACAGCAACAGACAGACTGTTAACAAGCCTTCTGAGACTGACAGTCCTTCACACCTTGTTGTCCGGTGTTGGCAGGTTGGCAGGTGTCTGAGGGCCTCACCGCTGACAGAAATGATGCTGTTTTAGGTCATTAAATGTCATTTTGTAATTCTGTTTTATTTGAGAGAAACTTGGTGAGTTAGCATTAGCAATTAAACCCGTCAGCTCTGAGCACTGAACAAGAAATGTATCACAAAATGAGGATTTCAGATATTAATGTTTAAATAAACAATAAAAACATGGTGTGGAGTTCAACTCATGAAGTATGAACCAGAGTCTATAAACAGAAACATGGAGCTGTGTTTGATTTCTGTCCAGGATTTGTAATAAAACTCTGTCATCCAAACTGTTGACTCGGTTTCTTTTTTAATGGGTGTGGGCATTACTTTTTATAGCGGGAGACACCCTGCCAAGGCCAAATGGCTTCATCCTGATCCCATCCTGCCAGACGCTCATTACAAACACTTGGAATCAGAAGTGACGTCAGGTTTCTACACTGTTGTCATGTTTCTGCTGCAGAGGAAGAGGACGGCCAGAGAGCCACTAATCCAGGAGCTGATCCAGAGCCTCAGGAGGAGTTACGCCTGAGCCGCACTGCCTACCTCTACCATGTATACAGAGATGGACGACATGACGGCTCCCCCAAAAGTGAAGCCGAAACATCTCGACGGCCCCCTGGTGGCTGGCTGCAGTATAGGTCATAAAGCCCGCCCCCTCCATGTATCAAAGTTTCCCAAAGATGCTTTCTGTCATTTTAGGTATTTTCTCCATTTTTGACACAACTGATCGCTATACATCATTTTGTTTTACATCATCAGTCCAAGACGTCCAGTTACCGCTGACAGTTTGAAGGTTCATCAGACACAGCACATTCCTGTGAGTGTGACACAATCCTTGTATTCCTCGTTTCAGGAACGTGTGCTTGCACATATCTAGCTGGTCATCGCGGTGCATTGCTGGATGAAGCATGAAGACGACTCTGTGCCTTTGTACCAGGCGGTTTGCCAGACGTCTCATTGAAATGATTGAGGATGCTGCGTTTTAAACACAGTGCTAATGTACCGCGCGGTACCAAAAAGTACAGTAACATAAAGTGAAGTGACGCCAGGACAGCTGATCCACACCGCGTCTCCACAAAAGTGTCCAATTTCAGAAAGTCGGGAAAGTGGATTATGCTGGTTTGACAAGTTTCTGTGGATAATGTTTTGCTATAAGAATTCATCACGACTGGGATTCATTGCAACTGACACAAAAAAGATGACAACAGCATTTCTTTTTCATTAGGAAAGAATTAAAAACTTTTTCCAGTCTCCTTTCCAGCCTGCAGAGTGTTTCATACCCTTTAAACTGTATCTGCAGACCATCTCACCGATGTAATCAGAGCTCCTCAGTAAGAGTGACACCTGAGATTATTGAAGTCATTATGCTTTCTGTTTATGGGATCATTTGAAGTAGATTTAATTACAGTGAAATTAAACTTTTCCTCATTTAGCGCATGAACTCCAGGAGGCCTCTGGAGGGCCCTCAGAGGCCCCTGAACCTGCTTCAGGAGCCGCTGATCTAATCAGCCTGTCAGACGATGAGTCATTACATTAATCAAAGAGCGAATGAGACAAACAGGGGGTCGGTCAGCGAGTGTCTCATCCAATGATGACCTGTTGTTTGATTTCATGATGTTACATAAACTAGACTTCGCCCTGAGACGTGTCACGCTACAATCTGTGATGTAACCCTGTTGGGGTCGTCCCGTGGGCTGCACCGCACGAGTCTGTTCACCCCAGAGCGCTGCTCGATTTTAACTGTATTTGGTCTTCGTGGGGCTCCCCAGTGCTGAATGAGAATGGCGCCGTTGTAAGAGCAGAGTCCCAGTGTTGTGTCATGACTGTGTGAATTATGCAGTGCAGCGATGAGGCCTGCAGTTGTGCAGTCTGCTGAGCGAGATTCCTGTGACAGCAGAGGCAGAGAGGGAGACAAACTCGATTAATCGTCGCTGGTAGCGTTCCCGGGGGGAGGCGAGGCTGAGAAGAGGCGACAGATGAGGGGAGGAACTATTTAACCCCCAGCCGATTCCTGTCAGCTCCCATCCTCACTGTGTCACAGACGGTGCAGTAGCACTAAAAAAATCAAGTAAAGAGCTCACTGGTGCTCGACAGGGTTCTTGTGTAATGTTCAGTTTTTGTAAAGATGTAAAAAAAAAAAAAAAAATGAAAACAGATCAGAAAACAAATTCTCTCATTTTCCCAGAACTCCCTGTTGTCGTCATTGTGGATTTAGTTTTACAGCCAAATGTGGATTATCAATAACAATACATTTATAACCACAACGTTATATTAGAATAACAACCATGATGTGTGAGTGATTTCAACAAAGTTCTTATAAACTCAGAATATTGTCAGGCTATCAGGATATTCTGTATTAAACTGTGTGTATGTATAATTCTAGTTTTAAATGTATAGAGGTGTACAAACACTGAGTGAAAGTTACAGCGTCAGTTCACCCAGATGGCTGCAGTGTCAGTTTTACCCCCCCGACATATTGGAAGTGAATGGAATCTGTGCAGAGTGACTGAGGGTCTATAGCCACGTTAGCAACTCTGTACATGCTCACAATGAAAAATGCTAATATGCTGATGTTCAGGAGGTATAATGTATATTGTGTTTATCATCTTAGCATAGCATGTTAGCGTGTTAAATTTTGTAAAAAGAGCTGCAAAGTAGAAGGGGCCTCTGGTTCTCTATTTTTCCGCATTTCTGTATGTCCCTTTTTTTAAAGATGGCTTTAAACGATATAACGTTTTGACCTGATGGTGGCGCTTAATGAAAATAATAAAAAGAATACATATTGAAATACGAAGTTATGCTGTGAGTGTCATTGCTGCCTTAAAATGAAGCCAAATGGTGTTAAATGTATTTATTTACAGAGCTGTGACCCTCGCCCCCCCGCTGTCGAACATAAAGCAGCTGAACATGTCACCACACGTCAGCCTGTTGCAGCGCAACATGCCACATGTTCTGCAGCTTAGCTCGGATTAAAGGTTAATTCGATTCATTAGGGCCCGCCTATTAACATGCAAAAAGCTAATTATATTTACACAAACGCACATGTATGCACTAAAACGCGAACAGCTTAGCACGTCTCTTCAATTTAAATGCAAAGGCGTGCATGTTCAGACTGCTCTCTGCGGTTCAGCCATCAACCAACATGTATGACTTTCTGCTGGACGTTCAGAGCTGATTTGCATAAAAGACAGCAGGGCCTGGTTTTTTTCACCTGAAGTCTGAGTTTGTCAGTTTGTTCTCCCCCACCTGGATCATAATTCGCAATCATTCAGGACATGAATATGTAAAACACTAATTCTGGTCCTGTCTGCTCAGAGAGGGAATATTGTTTCCTTCATTACTTTATTCCGTTTATCTGACGGCTGGACTCACTTTGCAGATTCTCATTTTACATTAAAGGAGTTTGGGGGCAGCGTATCACCTGAAAGTTGGGGTGTCCACCGCAAATAAGAAACAAGGAGTTCATACATCGACGCCATTGTTTTTCAGTACAGTCTGTGTTGTTTGTCGGTCGCTTGCCAAGAGCTTCAGCCATCATGCGTTTACCGTCGCGTTCATTCTAACTGGTTCAACATGACTGACAAGAGGTCAGAATACGCCCTCGGGGCAGCGCTACTTCTTCATCCCCTCATGTTGGCAGACTGGACGCCACAGTGACTCACAATCGCCTCTTGAGGTACAAAGTGGTATTACGAGACTGGACGGGCCGGAGCTAGCTAGTTAGCATGCTAGTAGATATCTCTGCAACACAATACATCCAAGTCTTTGACATAACGTCACAACTGTTATTTCCTCACATTCTGTTGATCATTTTAGTTAATAATTCTTATATATACATATATATATACAGTAAATTAAATTCTCAGATAAAACTGCAGCGCACATAAACAAGCTGAGACTGTGTGTAATTCTCTCTCTGTGTATCTGCTTTGACTGTTTAGCAGTTCTTCCTGTCTTCAGTGTGTCTGTCTCTCCGTCTTTCTGACACTTTTCATTCACTCTTCATGTCTGGAACAGGCAGAACAGGCAGATCACAATGAAGAAGCTCCTGCAACAAAAAAGATCGAAATACAGATGAATAAATTAAATCCCAGACTCCTGAGCTGAACACTAAATGCAGGTGAGGTGTCATTTTAAACAAGACAAAAATATTATTTTTGGTTGTGATAAGATGATAAAATGAAATGTTTACATACATCTTAGCAAGTGAAATGGGTAAACAGAAAACAGCAACAAAAACAGATCACAATGCGTTTTGCAGAGTGAATTTTCCTTCAGTTAATGCACAGGTGTTTCCAGGTGTTGTGGCTGATTGGACCTCTGCTCAGGTTGAAGGTGGGTGAGTCCACCCCCACCCCCACAGTCTGAAGTCTCATCAGGCAGAGAAAGTGAAAACACCTGCGCAGGTAATCTTTCACTTTGGATTTAATCATTTAAAATTCATTTCCAGTTAAGTGCCCAACTCTCTGTTTACAAAACTCCTTTTCCTTTTCCGTCTTTTATTATGTTTCCATTGCAATTCTTAGTTTAAGCTCTCAGTCTGAGCTTCTTCTGCCCTCATTATGCCTGTGTGTGCACAGCAAGATGGCTGACGACAGCAGATTGCCTTTGAAGTTTTTAATTTTAATTGAAGTAGTTGTGAAAATGACACAAATTGACACAGATTGTGAATCAGAGAATGTTGAGATTCTACAAACAAGAGCGTAAAAATAAATTAAGTAAGTTTCACTGTGAAGAAACAAAGTTTCACCAGTGAAAGATCAACACAGTACAGCACAGTAATCAATCTAGTTAACATGCACAGTCCACGAGAGTAAAACTACAGAGAATACACACACGAGAGCGAGGCCAGCAGTAATTCAACAGTAGAATGATGCACATCAGCTCCAGCTAGTAGAGAGGCTAGCCTGGTTAGTGGTAAGCTGATCATAGAGAAACTAAACTCTACTAAAGCACAACAGTTAAAACAGCTGTAATAAAAAGAGCACAGACAGATAAATGTAACAATGTCAGTTTTATCATCTTAAAATGTAAAAGTTAGCATGGATACAGGGAGGTCATCAGATTTAAGACACTGCACTTGAACATAAACTAAAGCTAACACATTCATTCACTGTCATTACTGACAGTCTGTGACTTCTGTAAATATTCATATCCACTTGTTATATGCTGTGATGTCGAGCGTGCCATAGATCATAATTGTTGTTGTCACTGGACACCAGCCTGTGATGTGGGCGTTAAACCAGCAGAGAGGGGCTAAAGACACTAATGAGTTGCATTATGGGAAATGTAGGATCCAGTGGTTTTGGAGCTTGACCCAGTGTCTTATTAAAGAAGGGGCCGGTGTGTCCTGTTCCCTGTACTCCCCCCTCACCAGTAACACCCAGTAATCAGCTCAGTATGGGCCAAAACCTGCATGTAATGTTACGGTGGTGCGCGCTGCCAAATGACCTGCATTAATGGCTCCCTGCACTCTTTTATCTCGTATTAAAGAGAATTTTGCAGGCGAAATGTAATCGTTCTTTCATGACATCACATTTGCATTACACTGCAGCTGTTTAACTGATGCTGTTACCAAGGGCTGCTGTATAATCCCCGGCACTTTAACAATGTGTGATTTATGTTTACAGGGCCCGAATAAAACTGCAGGGACATATTGAAGCCATATTTCATGTTTTGTCACAGCTTTTAAATCCCAGAGAGTGGCTTTATTTCAACACATGGGTGACAACAGGCTGAAAGCAAGAGAGTTCATGTTTTCATTAAATTAAGTATATATATCTATATATATATATATAATACAGATGACCATTCATGCTTCTGCACGTAATGCACTTGTGTTGTTGGGTTTGTTGCAGAGGAAGGCCATGAGATGTGGTCGAGAGCTTCAGAAACTGTTTTCAAGGTCAAGAATGAACCTTGAAGCTCATTTAAAGGAACCCTGTTTCTGGCCACTAGAAGCACCATGACACCATGTTCACATTCCTGCCAATGGCTTCATGCCGTTCCACTGACCTACAGGTGGCAGTAACACGCACAACATGGATGTTAACAATTCAGGATTTAAAATACTAAAATAAACCTACACACAATGCTTTTGAGTGACACTGAGTTTACATTCAGAAACCTTTTTAATATTTTATCTAAGGAATAATAATAAAGATTACGCAATATGTTTGACTGTCCACGGGTCGCCCCGTCCAAAATCAAAACAGAACTGGATTAAATCCAAGCAGCTCATTTCCATCAGACCGTCCCTGGTCTCTCTACCAGCGTTCGAGACTCACAAGAAAAGCATCATTTGCTCAAATGCCTGAAACAACTCATGCTTATACTTGACCTGACACGGACATCTTGTGGCTGCGTCAGTCTGTCTAGAACAAAGGTGGACAGGTATTAGGGAGCAGGTCCAGGTGGTCCACAAGCTTTCCTGAACCTTCACCGAGTAGTTGTTGTGTCTACACAACCCTTCATCCGAGGTGACAGATCCAACATGTGTTGAAAGGCTCTGACAAACAATGTTGTCCTGCTGACAGAGTTATATATATATATATAGTTAATATCTGAACCTACGCTACTCTAAATGAACTATATTAAACTGTACAATCTGTCATCTTGTGAATGTTGGAGCAGATGACGTCACTGAGTTCACAGTGACGCTGACCGTCAGCGCTCAT